>NC_135239.1:50352487-50653624 GCF_051348905.1 Ranitomeya variabilis | reverse complement strand
CCCCCTGAAATAGACATTGAAAGGCAGAATTGTATTGCAGCGAGCGTGAAGGAAGTCGAAGCAAAGGAGAGGCTACCAGAAGGGGACCAGCCCTACACAGGCTGCCTCTTTCTGAGGCGCAAAATGCCGGTAGTCGGAACACCGAGGGAGTAAGGATCTCTACACCTTATTTCAGAGACTGACAGGACAGCTAATTGCAGGTTACCTGTCCGCACCTACACCCAGGAGGCACGGTGACACCTACAGAGCCATGTTATCTAAGAGACCCTATATACAGGCTCAAGTCATACGGGTTTTGTCCTATCCTATACGGGGGACAAAGAGAGCGAAACATTGCATCTGTGAGACCCTTATGTGAAGCCATAGGCAGTTAGGGACTACATCACCCCAGCGCAAGGGAAGGCTACTGATTTCCACCTGGACAAGGGAACTCTGGACTTGCCTCCAAACCGGCTGGACTCTGCCTGCCCTGTGATCTGGTGCCCTGGACTGTGGATGTTGAAGTCTTCAGTAAAGGTAAAGAGACTGCAACCTTGCGTCCTCGTTCTTCACTGCGCCATTCACCATAGCACCACCTACATACTGGGAAGCCCTGGGGACATACTTCACCTGTGGGAAGGTATACTATCTAGCTGCCATAACATCACCCAGGCGGACCCCTTAAAGCAGCCTCAGTCACCCTGACCGAATACAACAGGTGGCGTCACAAACATAAACTTTATCCCTTTAAAGACCTTTCCCTTTTATACGGACGTCCCAGGGCTACGGACTGGGTCTGCCACCTTGACATCCCCCTGTGAACCGAAGGACCTGATACCGAGTACCCCACGGCCCTTGGGGGGCGATCCACAAACATATATATATATATATATATATATATATATATATATATATATATATATATATATATGTATTTATATTGCATAGATAGATAGAAGAAAAACCAGTAATACATCTGCCGTGTTCTGTAAAATCACGGAGGTTTTTTCGTTTTTGTGTTTTCGTTTTTAGCTCCCCTTCTTCCCAGAACTTTTTTATTTTTCAGCCAAGCGAGGACTTGTTTTTTGCTGGATGAATTGTACTTTCTTTTGAACAACACCATTGGTTTTAACATATCGTGTACTGGAAAATGGGAAAAAAATTCCAGTTGTGATGAAATTGCAAAAAAAAGTGCAATTCCACAACTGTTTTTTGTTTTGCTTTTTTTACTATGTTTACTAAATGCTAAAACTGACCTACAATTGTGATTCTGCAGGTCCTTTTGAGTTCATAGACACCAAACATGTCTAGGTTCTTTTATATCTAAGTGGTGAAAAAAATTCACTTTTCCGATACCCGTAGCATCTCCACTTTTCATGATCTTGGGTTAAGTGAGGGCTTATTTTTTGCGTGCCGAGTTGACATTTTTAAAGATACTATTTTGGTACAGATAAGATCTTTTGATCGCCCATTATTGCATTTTGATGCAATGTTGCGTGGACCAAAAAATGTAATTCTGAAATTTTGACTTTTTTCTCATGCCATTTAGAGATCGGGTTAATTCTTTTTTTATATTGATAGATCGGGTGATTCTGAATGTGGTGATACCAAATATGTGTATGTTTGATTTTTTTATTTTATTTTGAATGGGGCAAAAGAGGGGTGATTTGAACTTTTATATATTTTTATTTTTTAATATTTTAAATTTTTTTTTTTTTACTTTTGGCATGCTTCAATGGTCTACATGGTAGACTAGATGCTGCCATAACCCAATCCCCTCTGCTACGTAGGGGCAATGATCAGATTGCCTGTATGTAGCAAAATTGCTGACTTGCTATGAGTGGTGTCCACCCGGCAGCGCTCATAGCAATCTGGCAGTGACAACCATAGAGGTCTGCTGGAGACCTCTGGTTGTCATGCTGATCCATAGGTGACCCATGATCATGTGACACGGGCGCAGATGGGTGGGATTTTCGGCGCACTTGCCAGAAGCGCGTGTTAAATGCCACTGTCAGACTTTGACAGTGGCATTTGATGGGTTAACAGCCGTGGGTGTATCGTGATTCCACCTGTGGCTGTTAGAGGCACATGCCAGCTGTTTAAAACAGTTGACATGTGCCAGAAACGATGAGGGCTCGACGCCGGAGCCCACATCAAAGGGAGGCTGTCCGACATTCGCGTACTATTATGCCTGATGACAAAAAGGGATTACAGTAAAAATTGCATGTCCATCCCTAATTAAACTATCTAATTGCATTTCTTCCTTTTTGATGATGCTTCACTTGAGAATTCCAATGCATGCTCAAACGAGGTATCCTCAGGGGGCAGAGGCTGGCATCACTGCTACAGCCTCTGCCCACTCCCTGAAGCAAAGTGTCATCAGTGATTTCAATGGCTGGGCTAGTCCCTGCTTTATCCCTGCACAATGACAGCACCCTCTCTGTTGTCGGCTCAGATCAGCAGTAGTGAGCCAGCAATAAAGCACATTGGCAGAGACTGTTGGTAAGGACCAGTGACATCATTGCGGTGTGAAGCTGGTCTCTGCATGCAGGGTATTTCAACTGCGCATTCTCCTGCCAGCTCATTACTGCTGAACTGAGCCGGCAACAGAGAGAGTGCTGTCATTGTGCAAACTGTGCAGTGCACATAACGCTGGCAGTAGCCCAGCCCCTGAGATGAGCATCTCTGATGATGCTTTGATTCAGGAAGTTGGCAGAGGCTGATGCAGTGATTGCAGCCTCTGCATCACTTCCTTAAGTTAAAAAGGAAGAAGAATTCAGAGTGAGCGGTGAGTACTAGATGGGTTGATGTCTCTTATGTTCAATTATTCAAAGTCACAGCTAGGCTTTCCTTCATTTAAGAAAAAGATTATGTGTTATGTAAAGCAGGCTCACATGGTGAGGTGGATACACTAAGCCCAACGTCTGGGTGAGCACACAAGTGTTAGTGCAGCAACTAGATGGAGCACACGTAGTATACAAACCAGAGGTTTAACCACTTAGTGACTGGAGCTTTTTTCGGTTTCCGTTTTGTTTTTTCACTCCCCTCCTTCCCAGAGCCATAACTTTTTTTATTCTTCTGTCAATTTTGCCATGTGAGAGCTTATTTTTTGCGGGACAAGGTGTACTTTTGAAAAATGCCATTGGTTTTACCATGTCTTGTACTAGAAAACAGGAAAAACTTGTTTTTTGTTTGGCTTTTTTGCTAGGTTCAATGAATGCTATAACTGACCTGCCATTATTATTCTCCAGGTCATTATAAGTTCATAGACACCAAACATGTCTAGGTTCTTTTTTATCTAAGTGGTGAACGAAAATTCAAAACTTTGCTTAAAAAAATAATAATTTGTGCAGCTTTCCGTTACCCGTAGCGTCTCCATTTTTCATGATTTCGGGTCGGGTGAGGGTTTATTTTTTGTGTACCGAGCTGATGTTTTTAATGATACTATCTATATTGGTGCAGATACATTCTTTTGATCGCTCGTTATTGCATTTTAATGCAATGTTGCTGCCACCATAAAAACATAATTCTGGCGTTTTTACTTTTTTCCTCTCTACGTCGTTTAGCGATCAGGTTAATTCTTTTTTTTATTGATAGATCAGGTGATTCTGATCATGGCAATACCAAATATGTGTAGGTTTGATTTTTTTTTATTGTTTTATTTTGAATGAGGCAAAAGGGGGAGGCTAGAAGCTGCCACAACTCGATCGCCTCTGCTACATAGAGGCAATGGTCAGATCACCTCTATGTAGCAGAGTTGCAGCATTGCTATGAGTGCCAACCACAGGGTGGTGCTCATAGCAATCTGGCATCAACAACCAAAGAGGTCTGCAGGTGACCCGATGACCCCCGATCATTTGATGGAGTCACCGCTGCACGCATTTCCGACCGGATGGCCGGAAGCGCTTGTTAAATGCTGCTGTCAGAGTTTGACAGCGGCATTTAACTAGTTAATAGGTGCTGGTGGATCATGATTCAAAACAGCTGACATGTCCCCGCTTTGTTGCGGGCTCACTGCCGGAACCCGCATCAAAGCGGGGGTTCTGTCATCGGACGTACTATTCTGTCCGATGGCAGAAAGGGGTTAATAAAGTCCTGGAAACCACAGTCAGATAACAGAGTTAGGCCACGTTCACACGTCCTGTATTTCATCACTATTTTACATCAGTGTTTAAGCCAAAACCAGGAGCAGGTGAAAAATACATAAGTGGTGATGTATTTTTATTACACTTTTCCTCTCTTTGTTCCACTCCAGATTTAAGCTTACAAATACTGATGTAACATACCGAACATGTAAATTTGGCCTCACTGAACATCTTATGCAGATATCAGAGTTACAGAAGAAGGTAGGCAAACAGGAGGCACTTGGAGACGTAGACAGGTAGCAGACAAACCTCCGGAGTGACAAGAAAGTCTAAAACCATGGAAGCCATACACAGCCAGAAAGACTTCCGGAAAATCACAGGTGGGCGTGTAGAAGGGGTCCCAGAAGACTGGGGACAGGTAGCAGACAAAACTGTGGAATGACAAAGTCTAACACCTTGGAAACCACAGACAAACAGGAAGTCGCCATGGAAATCGCATGCAGGTTGATACTGGAAACCACAGGAATGTGGGTAACTTGAACTGAAGGCTGTCGACAGCTAGAAAGGTGTATTGTTAAAGAACAAGACGTGCACTCTCGCTACTGGTGGTGCAGACTGAACATGGAGGGACACTCCAGAATAGAGTCATATACAACAATAGTCGCACTCAAGAAAGAGGTTTTCAGATTTTTAGTTTAGCTGAAAAACGTGATTTTCTTTATTGCAAACACCATAATAAAGGTATCACCGCAGTGTTTCAAGGTAGGTAACGTTTCGACCCAAAGGGTCTTTCTCAAACCTTACTGAAACATAAACAAAAAAAAGGGTACAAGGTATCACAAAACATGAACATATATACAAAATTTATATACAAAATTTATATACAAAATTAACCAAAAGAGTCCCTATGCATTAGAGATACGTGTTGTGTCACCAAAATTAATGGAAGACAAGGCGACTAAATCCGACAAAGGACTCAACGGATACAGTGGTGTACGACATCAGGGTTGTCTTTAGATGCTAACATAGCGGTGAAGCATTACAGGAATGTCTGTATAGCAGAAGGCTGCAGGGGTGGGATGCGTCGTGGAAATACTAACGCAAGGAAACAAAGGTTCAATTAAAAATAAACCAGGATAAGCAGTGTCACAGCAGTAAACAATATAGGACAATAAAAATAGACATAGTAAAATGGTACGGTACTATAGAGGTGAGAATGAAATACCCAGGTGGTGGACTCTCTAAACGGAAGGAAACTAACCTTATAGTTGTAGAAACAGAATGGAGGGCACAGATCCCTGGAGGGGTGTAGGGGTCCCGTTAGGGGCTATGGAAAAGAAGGCCACAGCAGTAAGTTGGTATGATAGAGACTGCAAGGTTATAGCAAGGTGAGGGCTAAAACGGGCATAATTACCTATAGCAGCGAAAGCACTGGTGTCTGCGCTGGTGGTGTGTGTGGAGGACCAGGGAGATGAGCGCCTTTTTGTACAGGGCGACAGGAAGTGTGGGGTGTGCAGACTAATGAGTGTATGGCAAACCGAGGTGTGGAACGCTAGGAGCCAGGCAGCAATGCTGGGGCCGGAGGGAGCAGGCGCATAATGCAGAGAGCAGGACTAGAGCGCTAGGAGAAGAAGAGCCGGGCTACGAATGCGCACTATGGGCAAAGCTGCGCTAAGGGAGTAGAGGCGGCGAACACAAGAGGGGCCATCTGCGCAGGAGCGAGTTGCCTGGAAAAGTAGAGGGGAGAATGCTAGAGATGGTGTGACAGCTAGAAAGGCATCCTGGAAACCTAAGTCAGGTAGCTGGATTACTGGAAACATTAGAAACACAGGTGTAGTCCTGAAGACCACCGAAGAGGCAGCAAGTTTACTTGAAGCTGCAAACAAACAGGTAGGGTTACTGGAAACCACAGAAAAGTAACTCGGGGACTGGAAACTACAGACAAGGAGGAGATATCCTGATGACTGTAGACTGGATTTGTGCACAGACAAACTAAATAAGCTATTATCAAGTCTTAGAGCAATACCAAGTCCTAGTTGTGAGTCTTGGGAGGCCTTAAATAGGCCTAGGAAGTTAATTATTTGGAAGCATGCCACTACTTACAAGGTTCAACATGGAGCACAAGAAAATCAAATGGACCAGGGCATGTGTGTAACATTAAGATTGCTGCCATAGCTCTGTCTTGAAATACTCTGGCCAATTCAGAGTGTTTTTTGGTGCTACCTTTAGCACCCTGAACCTGAGACATAAGCCCTTCCAATCTTCTCTAACTTTATTCCAGGCCTAATATTTTAGCACATTGAGCCTCAATTCTTAGGAATTATTTGATTCAATGAACACAACTTGTTTCAATTTGGAAACCACTCAATTAGTGCCAGTCCTGTTTTGATATAATTAATTTAATAAAAAGTTGTAATGGGTCCCTTACGTCCTACATCTACAAAATTGTTGAGGCAGAATATTAGATGTTGATATGCATTTCCTTAAACAATTGCCGCTCCATTTACTGTTCTGTATGTCATATGGTTCTCAATATCTGTACTAGTAAACTATTTCCCAAAAATGTTTTTCAAAGTAGAAGTCTTTTCTCTGTAAGTATCGTAAATTGTAATTTAATGGTAAAACTGTGAGAGCATTAGAAGCTGTACACTTAATCCAATATGTTCTTAATTTGACTAGAATCTTAATCAACTCATTTGGGAAATGGCTTCTCTGTATAATGTATGCTTCTAATCTTACTTGATACAATCTGGTTGTATTAATTTTACTTTATTAGCATTGAAGGCTGACAAGAAACAATTTGAGTTATAGTTAAGCACAGAACTGATCAATTCAAATAGTCTGATTCATAGGACGAGTTCACATTTGCTTCAGTTACCTTAATTCTTTTTTCAAATAAGTTGTTGGAGCCTGAACTAATTATGCAGCGAAGTATTCATTCGCGCTGTGTTTATAGTGTCTTTTTGCATCTGGAAACTTCTTGACAAATGTATCCATTAGCTGACATTCACCCAACTAAGGGCAAAAGTGTTGATGTCCACCCTACTGGTACCTTTGACGTACACTTTAAATGCAATGTAAATGGACCAACAAGAAATATGTTGCAGCTAGTAGTAGCATGTGTAATTTACCAAAGAAACATATTTATCAAAACTGTATAATTCTTTGGAATAGAAACTTAAGAAATCCACATACATCTCAAATGGCTGTTGGACAAGCGATGGTTCAGCCAATCGCTCACTCGGCAGCTCTCCCATACACAAGAGCGCTGACATCTGGAGGATTGCCAAAAGCAGCTCTTTGCCCTGGTTAATGCTGCAGGCTCTGTATTTTTTCTAAAATATCTAGATAAAAGTTTCTGAATGTTAAATTTCACCAGCATAGACATACAGATGTGCTCACCCTTACCTGATCTTTAGTTTCGTTAAGGACTGCAACTTCTTATGAATGTAACAAATACAAAATATGTTAGCAAAACCCTTGATGGCTGCCGATCACCTTGCAAACATTGAGTGGCCACAAATAGACGCAAAATGGCTGATACATTAAGGTACTTATACCTGAATTCTGGCGTAAACACTTTAACAATTCACAATTATTTTTGTGTATCATGACAGTTGTGCGAAAATATTGTAACTTTTGCCGTTTATATGCCAATCACGGTCAGCCGAGCCGATATTGGCATAGCATGGTAGGGACACAGGATGCAGTCACGTCCACTCATCAAATTCATCATAAGTTATGCCCTTAAAGTGGCATAACATACTCCAGAAATGTCCATCAGCCAGAGGCACACGCACGCTCAGATCAGTGCAATCCATCAAGAGCTTCATTAAGACAGACGCTATGCCTGTCTTAATGATTCACCCTCACATGCCCTGATTTGTCATTACCTTTGTGCCTGTTTATTTTTGTTTAATTTTGTGTGTTTTGCACCTTTTTTAGGTCTGCACCCAATTCATTTTTTGTTTGTGCTTTTTTAAGCCTATCTCATGTGCTTGACTGCTTTTTTTTTGCTTGTTTTCTGCTCTTTGGGTAGAGTTTAGCTATTCCAGATGATTTCACCTGATTTATCAATTGCGACTTTTCTAAAAAAAAATAGACATTCTATAACTGTAGAAAAGAAAGGCACGAATATCTGAAAATCATATGCCCCCAGTTACTACAACAGAGACCTTACTTAATATTGAGTAATCCATTGCACATAGGTCTATGCAGAGGTTTTTTGTATCTTGTATTTTTTTTATCAGAAAAAAGAAACTCGGACTATTGCTAAAGGCAACCTATCACCTAGGGAAATAATATTTACCTGCAGATATAATGTTATATTTTTCAAGATGCTTCTAATGGGTTTTTAAAAAAAGCAATACTCACCTCATTGATCTACCACTCACTAGTTGGTCCCCCACTTGTATTCTGATTGCAATGATGATGCCATTGTCACATAGACATGGGGCCACTGTAACCCATCACTGACCACAGCGGTGAACCACAACAGCATGTAATTGGTTGCAGCACTGCACTCTCACATGTCCCTGATAGGACATCATCAGATATCATCAGAAATAAAAGCCTAAAGCAAGCAAGCAAGCATCAAAACAGGTAAGGTGAGACATCAAGGAATGGAGTATTGCTTCCAATTTTTTCCCTTTGTTTCCATCATTTTGAAAAATGATTTTTGCCCCTCCTCCAGTTAGCTCCTTTAAGATAAGAGCAGGAATTTCCTTTAGTCACATAACATTTACATTTCTGTCACTGAGATATTCATTAGATGCCGGTAAAGCCAAATGTGGACTCAATGTGTAGTATTTTTTTGGAAAACAGATTGAATAACAATTTTTGCATTAATTCCGCTCAAGCTACAGGAATGAACTAAACACAACACCGCTAGCAAAAGCTCAGATCCCTTGTAGTTTTCTTCCGTATCCTACAGTTAGCGACAGATATAAATTTTTGCAATCAGAATGATTTTTGTTTTAAAGATTTGATGGTGAACGTAATCTTAAAAGTTTATTTTATCTCTAGAAGGCGGGAAGGTGCCAAGAAATCTGACTTTTCTACCTATCCCTGCTTCTTTTCAAATTAAATATTGAAAATGTCCAATGTATAGTGGGACTAATCCCAAATACAACAATGTTTTTGGCATTGTGTTCTATGAGTCCATTTTAATATTCCGAATAAGATTTACTTTACTCTAGCATACAAATGATAATAGCAACTAGATGGGTATTTCCTGAAGGAACTACAGATAGTGCTTTGGAATGGTGCCCGGGCTGCCCCTGCAAGACTTTCACACTTGGGTGCCCCTCAGGTGGTCCGATTTGGTGGGTTGGGTCAATCTGGGTCTGATTTTGTGGGCGGGGTAAATCTAGGTCCGATTCGGTGGGCGGGGTCACTTTTGGTCCGATTCTGTGGGCGCGGTCACTCTGGGTCCGATTCGGTGGGCGGGGTCACTCGGTCCGATTCGGTGGGCGGGGTCAATCTGGGTCTGATTTTGTGGGCGGGGTAAATCTAGGTCCGATTCGGTTGGCGGGGTCACTCTGGGTCTGATTCGGTGGGTGGAGCCACTCTGGGTCCGATTTGGTGGGCGGGGCACCTCAGGGACCGATTTGGTGGGTGGGGTCACTCAGGGTCCGATTTGGTGGGCTGGGCACCTCAGGGTCCGATTTGGTGGGCTGGGCACCTCAGGGTCCGATTTGGTGGGCGGGGTCACTCTGGGTCCGATTTGGTGGGCGGGGTCACTCTGGGTCCGATTTGGTGGGCGGGGTCACTCTGGGTCTGATTTTGTGGGCGGGGTAAATCTAGGTCCGATTCGGTGGGCGGGGTCACTTTTGGTCCGATTCTGTGGGCGCGGTCACTCTGGGTCCGATTCGGTGGGCGGGGTCACTCGGTCCGATTCGGTGGGCGGGGTCAATCTGGGTCTGATTTTGTGGGCGGGGTAAATCTAGGTCCGATTCAGTTGGCGGCGTCACTCTGGGTCTGATTCGGTGGGTGGAGCCACTCTGGGTCCGATTTGGTGGGAGGGGCACCTCAGGGACCGATTTGGTGGGTGGGGTCACTCAGGGTCCGATTTGGTGGGCTGGGCACCTCAGGGTCCGATTTGGTGGGCTGGGCACCTCAGGGTCCGATTTGGTGGGCGGGGTCACTCTGGGTCCGATTTGGTGGGCGGATAGTTTGGAATTGTGCTGTGCTGTCACTTTAAGAGCTGATATTATCTGACAAAACTGTGTCTTGGTGTAGTCATGTACAGTTTGTAGGCGTTGGCATAGTAACTGTGTCTGACTGCGCATATCAATGAGCTAATCAGCCAGGTGGCAGTTGGCAGTTATTTTTAGAAATTGCCTCAGAAATCAGGCCCATTATAAACGTATGGGAAAATTTCCCTATTGAAATGCATTGACACACTTTTTTCAAACACAAGTTGCGCCAAAACTACAAATCCGATCGACACAAATGATACTTAGCACACCTCTTGGGGACGCTGGCTTCGAAATGACACCTCACTGGAGTCTGTGAGTGCTGCGGTTCGGGCCGCATTAACTGCGGACTGAATAATAATAAGAAGAAGAATAAGAAGAAGTTTACCACGATCGGATTAAAATATAGTGCTTTGTTCCAAAGCACTATAATAATTTACTGAAGCAGGGGGGCATTTTTTTAACAAAAAACTTCAGATTAAAGAGAGTTTTAGATAATATCATGTACTAGAAAAAGACTATTTAATCTACCATAATTTATATAAAAAGTAACTATCTAAACTTAAAGGGAAATCATTAACACTTTGTTAGGAGTCGAGTTCCCGCCGCTGCACAGCGGGAATCTCAAAGCATGTCTGCTGCGATCTCCCATTCTCTTCCAGCCACAGTGGAGCCTGCTCAGCAGAGACGTCGGTCCCAGCATCTGGCTGAAGCTGATACTGTGCGCTTGGTTACTGCTGCCTTTCCAGGCTCTGCCTTTGTAGCCAGCACTGATCAGCATCGAGCAGGCGTTTCAGGGACTAAGTCCTGCTTTTCCCATACTGAGCATGCCCACAGAACGACCTCTCATTGGAGGTCGGGGGTCACATGCTCAGGTCCTGTAGCAGCTCCTATTGGACCACTAGGAAGGTCCCAGAGAGCTTCCAATATAAAATGTTTGCATGGCCGCATGGCCATGCGCTAGTATAAATCTGTATTTGTGGATGTATGCCTGTTCTGGTGAAAGCTCCGAATCATTCCCAACCCTAGAGTTGTTGAATGCTCGCGAGTATTGTAGCTGTCTAGCGCCAGATAGTGCCATCCAGCACCAGGCACAAAATATACTGCGTCAATCCTGCAGTGACCGCCGCTGCGGTACTGTACGCACTCTGTGCAGCTATCTTGGGCGTCTCCTGACAATCCGTCATTGTAGGGTGGGAACCCCCGTTTGATCCCAGCATCTGACTCAGGGCGTCCTCAGGCGTGGGCTCAAAAGCCACCGAGGGTCAGAGCGGGATCAACCACCAGCATAGTGGGGATGAGTTGCAGGGATCCCACTAGTATCCATTTGCTGCGCCCTGTGAATACTAACAGGGCACAGCATTATCTTTAATCCCGGCGACTCTGTGAAGAAACAGAGTTTGCTCTTATACAGACCGGGTGACGGTACCCATGTCTATTCAGGCGTAGTACCACCATATAGTGCCGCCATTTACAAGCAGCAGGTGCCACTCCTGCATGGTGGACCCCGGGCTGCGAATGCACCTATACTATCTCTGTATTTACTCGGTGCGTTCCGCCAGCCCTAACACACTTGATCCTTGAAATACATTGTCTATTAAGTTGTGCTTCAAGGTGCTTACTTTTATTTTCCAAGTTTTCTTCGTTAGCATTGTAGCTGGTGCACATGGATTAGGATTGGATCTAGTTGAGATGAAAAACAGAATAAAGTTGGCCCTACACTACTTTTTTGTCTGACAAAGGAATTCTTGTGTGTTCTAAGTGGGTAGATATTAGTGGTGAGCAAGTGTACTAGTTGCTCAGGTTTTCCCAAGCACGCTCAGGTGGTCTCCGAGTATTTGTTAGTGTATTGATATTTAGTTTTCATCGCTGCAGCTGAATGATTTACAGCCACTACCCAGCCTGAGTACATGTGGGGGTTGCCTGGTTGCTAAGGAATCCCCACATGTAATCAAGCTGGCTAGTAGCTGTAAATCATTCAGTTGAGGCAATGAAATCTAAATTTCCGAACACTAACAAATACTCGGAGACCACCCGAGCGTGCTTGGGAAAACGAGTACACTCACTCATCACTAGCAGAGATGAGTAAACCTTTGTCAGACACAGCTAGCGACAGCTTATCTCCCTGAAAAAGCTAACTGCAGTACTTGAGAATGTCTATAAGACCTTGTTCACATGTTCAGTATTTGGTCAATATTTTTCATCAGTATTTGTAAGCCAGAACCAGGAGAGGAACAATCAAAGGAAAAGTATATTGAAACACGTCACCACTTCTGCATTTTCATGCACCCCTGGTTTTGGCTTACAAGTACTGGTGTAAAATACTTAACAAATAGTGTTGAGCGATACTTTCCGATATCGGAAAGTATCGGTATCGGAAAGTATCGGCCGATACCGTCAAAATATCGGATCTAATCCGATACCGATACCCGATCCCAATGCAAGTCAATGGGACGAAAATATCGGAATTAAAATAAACCCTTTATAAACTTGTAGGTTCATTCTACATGAAGGAAAACAACTAAGAATAATGTAGGATGTATTGGGGGACGTGGCGGAGACATTAAAGGCACAGAGGTTTAGCCCAATGTAATAGAATAGCAGGATTTTGGTTTTTTTTATGACGTTCGGCGTTAGAAAGATTTTGACTATGTTAATTTTTTTTTTATTTTGTCAGATATTGATGTTTCACTACTTCCACGCCCTTCACCTTCTTTTTTACTTCTCCCACACTTTCTTCTTCATTATCCTCATCATCAGCTTCTTTGACATCAACTTCTTCACCTTATTCATCTTCTTCTTCATCTTCTACCTATTATTTTTTTTGTTACATACATTGTTCATATTCTTTTTATTTTACTATTATCTTCTTCATATTCAACTTCTTCATCATATTCTTATTTGTGACAGGCATTCCCGTAGTTGTTATCTATAAAAGTTTGAAGATTACACCTTCCGTTCTGCCTGTCACAAAACAGTTACATTTGTCCGCGTTCAGTTTGGCCTGCAGCATCAGGCTTTATCCAGGGGCACCACGAGGAGGAACGGACTCACCCCCATACACTGCTTAGTCTTCTTCTGCTTATAATTTAGATAATATTTTTTGCTCTGATATTTAGTGTTATGCTTAATGTTCTTCTGCTCTTTGTTCTGCAGCCTCTTGTTCTTCTGCTTCTCGGTCTTCCAGGTCATCGTCGTCTCCAGGGTCGTCGTCTCCGGGGTCGTCGTCATCGGGGTGGTCTTCAGGGTCGTCGTCTCCGGGGTCGTCGTCATCGGGGTGGTCTTCAGGGTCATCGTCTCCAGGGTCGTCGTCATCACGGTGGTTGTCGTCTCTGGTGTCGTCGTCATCTTAGGGGTGGTCTTCCGGGTCATCGTGATTAGTCTCTTGAACTTGGAAATGTAGCAGAAGGTACAAGAAGGCTGAGAAAATGCCGAGAACCAGCTGATGGAACTGGAACTCGGATGGCTACCCGAAGGTCCAAGAGCCAATGGAACTACCGAGGACCAGCTGACGTTACTGGAACCCGGTTACTAAGCAGGAGGTACCCGTGCTTGAAAGCACTACCAAGGACCACCTGACGTTGGTGGAACTCGGATACCCAGAGGGAGGCACCTAAGCCAAAGGCTCTGCCCGGAACCAGCTGACGGTACTGGAACCAGGATGGGGAGCAGAAGGTACAAGAGCAAAAGACAGTGCCGAGAACCAGCTGACGGTGCTGGAACCCAGATGGGTAGCCGAAGGTCCAAGAGCCAATGGAACTACCGAGGACCAGCTGACGTTACTGGAACCTGGGTACTAAGCAGGAGGTACCCGTGCCTGAAAGCACTACCAAGGACCACCTGACGTTGGTGGAACTCGGATACCCAGAGTGAGGCACCTAAGCCAAAGGCTCTGCCCGGAACCAGCTGATGGTACTGGAACCAGGATGGGGAGCAGAAGGTACAAGAGCAAGTGTCTGCGTGGCTTTTGCAGGACACGATGCCGGCTGCACAGCAGGGGAACAGCTGGCGGTGCTGAACCCCACTGACACATTGGCTGGTGTTTTTCTCTGTGCAGCTAGCAGTACCGGGCCCCAACTGGCGGTGTTAGAGCCCGGGGTCAGCAGGAGGAGGAGATGGAGCAGAGTGTAGGCCGAAGCCTGCACTGGCGGCAGCTTTGGGTCTGTTGTGCCTGCGTGGCTGTTGCAGGACACATTGCCGGCTGCACAGCAGGGGAACAGCTGGCGGTGCTGAACCCCACTGACACATTGGCTGGTGTTTGGCTCTGTGCAGCTAGCAGTACCGGGCCCCAACTGGCGGTGTTGGAGCCCGGGCTCTGCAGGGGGAGCAGAGTGTAGGCCGAAGCCTACTTGAACCAATTTCAAAGGTAACCTTTAACCCCCCCTCAGGGGTTACAAAGTAGAAGAGCCACAGCTTATGCAGCAGTAGTGCTGCACAAGTCAAAGGTTGCTCTTTTAATTTTGCTCCTTGCACACGCTGAATGAAACACGTATAACATTTAGCCCTTTATACAGTCAAACTGTGTTGGAGGCGCGAGTTCCCTTTGTAATGAGACGCAGCACAGATGTCAAGAATCCCACCTTGGTGCTGGGTGCAGCCTCCTGAGCGTTGTTATTTGCTGTACAGGAGTCTGCGCTGTCGTGTTATCCCCTGGCCTAGCGCTGTTAGCGCTGCCCATCTTCTGACCTCATTTAATGTCGGCCGCTGCGGTTCGCGATGACCATGAATTCCAGCCCCGCGGTGTCTTAACATTGTTAAAACACTGCGGGGCTGTGATTCATGGCCTGGCGCAGCACATATGTTCGCCTCTCGCACTCGGGTCCTTACACCCGCTGCAGACTGTGCGGCGTCAGCTGATCCCTTATCGCATGCCACGGCCATGAAGCCGCACAGTCCGAAGAAGGCGGAAGGAGATGAGGGACAGGCGAAGAAATGCACCGTTCATGCCCATCAATCACACCCTCGCAGTCCCAATAAATAAGACACCGAGGGGCGTTGTGTGGGTCAGGGCGGCCGCAGAGGCGCAGGCAGCCAAACAATTATGCCAGAAGACGGGCAGCGCTACCAAGGGGGTTGCAGCGTGTCATTACAAAGGAAAGTCACACCTCCGGGACGGTTAAATGGTCACGCAGAGGACACATTTTAGACGTGTTTTCAGTTCCACATGTGCGAGGAGAATACGTTTATGAGCCACCTTGCACACATGCAGCATTACCGCTGTACAAGGTGGCCTTAAAAACGTACAAACGCCTGGGGGAGGGGGGACAGGTTCCCTTCAATTTCAGTTCTTGTGTCTGCGTGGCTTTTGCAGGACACGATGCCGGCTGCACAGCAGGGGAACAGCTGGCGGTGCTGAACCCCACTGACACATTGGCTGGTGTTTTTCTCTGTGCAGCTAGCAGTACCGGGCCCCAACTGGCGGTGTTAGAGCCCGGGGTCAGCAGGAGGAGGAGATGGAGCAGATTGTAGGCCGAAGCCTGCACTGGCGGCAGCTTTGGGTCTGTTGTGCCTGCGTGGCTGTTGCAGGACACGTTGCCGGCTGCACAGCAGGGGAACAGCTGGCGGTGCTGAACCCCACTGACACATTGGCTGGTGTTTGGCTCTGTGCAGCTAGCAATACCGGGCCCCAACTGGCGGTGTTGGAGCCCGGGCTCTGCAGGGGGAGCAGAGTGTAGGCCGAAGCCTACTTGAACCAATTTCAAAGGTAACCTTTAACCCCCCCTCAGGGGTTACAAAGTAGAAGAGCCACAGCTTATGCAGCAGTAGTGCTGCACAAGTCAAAGGTTGCTCTTTTAATTTTGCTCCTTGCACACGCTGAATGAAACACGTATAACATTTAGCCCTTTATACAGTCAAACTGTGTTGGAGGCGCGAGTTCCCTTTGTAATGAGACGCAGCACAGATGTCAAGAATCCCACCTTGGTGCTGGGTGCAGCCTCCTGAGCATTGTTATTTGCTGTACAGGAGTCTGCGCTGTCGTGTTATCCCCTGGCCTAGCGCTGTTAGCGCTGCCCATCTTCTGACCTCATTTAATGTCGGCCGCTGCGGTTCGCGATGACCATGAATCCCAGCCCCGCGGTGTCTTAACATTGTTAAAACAGTGCGGGGCTGTGATTCATGGCCTGGCGCAGCACATATGTTCGCCTCTCGCACTCGGGTCCTTACACCCGCTGCAGACTGTGCGGCGTCAGCTGATCCCTTATCGCATGCCACGGCCATGAAGCCGCACAGTCCGAAGAAGGCGGAAGGAGATGAGGGACAGGCGAAGAAATGCACCGTTCATGCCCATCAATCACACCCTCGCAGTCCCAATAAATAAGACACCGAGGGGCGTTGTGTGGGTCAGGGCGGCCGCAGAGGCGCAGGCAGCCAAACAATGATGCCAGAAGACGGGCAGCGCTACCAAGGGGGTTGCAGCGTGTCATTACAAAGGAAAGTCACACCTCCGGGACGGTTAAATGGTCACGCAGAGGACACATTTTAGACATGTTTTCAGTTCCACATGTGCGAGGAGAATACGTTTATGAGCCACCTTGCACACATGCAGCATTACCGCTGTACAAGGTGGCCTTAAAAACGTACAAACGCCTGGGGGAGGGGGGACAGGTTCCCTTCAATTTCAGTTCTTGTGTCTGCGTGGCTTTTGCAGGACACGATGCCGGCTGCACAGCAGGGGAACAGCTGGCGGTGCTGAACCCCACTGACACATTGGCTGGTGTTTTTCTCTGTGCAGCTAGCAGTACCGGGCCCCAACTGGCGGTGTTAGAGCCCGGGGTCAGCAGGAGGAGGAGATGGAGCAGAGTGTAGGCCGAAGCCTGCACTGGCGGCAGCTTTGGGTCTGTTGTGCCTGCGTGGCAGTTGCAGGACACGTTGCCGGCTGCACAGCAGGGGAACAGCTGGCGGTGCTGAACCCCACTGACACATTGGCTGGTGTTTGGCTCTGTGCAGCTAGCAGTACCGGGCCCCAACTGGCGGTGTTGGAGCCCGGGCTCTGCAGGGGGAGCAGAGTGTAGGCCGAAGCCTACTTGAACCAATTTCAAAGGTAACCTTTAACCCCCCCTCAGGGGTTACAAAGTAGAAGAGCCACAGCTTATGCAGCAGTAGTGCTGCACAAGTCAAAGGTTGCTCTTTTAATTTTGCTCCTTGCACACGCTGAATGAAACACGTATAACATTTAGCCCTTTATACAGTCAAACTGTGTTGGAGGCGCGAGTTCCCTTTGTAATGAGACGCAGCACAGATGTCAAGAATCCCACCTTGGTGCTGGGTGCAGCCTCCTGAGCGTTGTTATTTGCTGTACAGGAGTCTGCGCTGTCGTGTTATCCCCTGGCCTAGCGCTGTTAGCGCTGCCCATCTTCTGACCTCATTTAATGTCGGCTGCTGCGGTTCGCGATGACCATGAATCCCAGCCCCGCGGTGTCTTAACATTGTTAAAACACTGCGGGGCTGTGATTCATGGCCTGGCGCAGCACATATGTTCGCCTCTCGCACTCGGGTCCTTACACCCGCTGCAGACTGTGCGGCATCAGCTGATCCCTTATCGCATGCCACGGCCATGAAGCCGCACAGTCCGAAGAAGGCGGAAGGAGATGAGGGACAGGCGAAGAAATGCACCGTTCATGCCCATCAATCACACCCTCGCAGTCCCAATAAATAAGACACCGAGGGGCGTTGTGTGGGTCAGGGCGGCCGCAGAGGCGCAGGCAGCCAAACAATGATGCCAGAAGACGGGCAGCGCTACCAAGGGGGTTGCAGCGTGTCATTACAAAGGAAAGTCACACCTCCGGGACGGTTAAATGGTCACGCAGAGGACACATTTTAGACGTGTTTTCAGTTCCACATGTGCGAGGAGAATACGTTTATGAGCCACCTTGCACACATGCAGCATTACCGCTGTACAAGGTGGCCTTAAAAACGTACAAACGCCTGGGGGAGGGGGGACAGGTTCCCTTCAATTTCAGTTCTTGTGTCTGCGTGGCTTTTGCAGGACACGATGCCGGCTGCACAGCAGGGGAACAGCTGGCGGTGCTGAACCCCACTGACACATTGGCTGGTGTTTTTCTCTGTGCAGCTAGCAGTACCGGGCCCCAACTGGCAGTGTTAGAGCCCGGGGTCAGCAGGAGGAGGAGATGGAGCAGAGTGTAGGCCGAAGCCTGCACTGGCGGCAGCTTTGGGTCTGTTGTGCCTGCGTGGCTGTTGCAGGACACGTTGCCGGCTGCACAGCAGGGGAACAGCTGGCGGTGCTGAACCCCACTGACACATTGGCTGGTGTTTGGCTCTGTGCAGCTAGCAGTACCGGGCCCCAACTGGCGGTGTTGGAGCCCGGGCTCTGCAGGGGGAGCAGAGTGTAGGCCGAAGCCTACTTGAACCAATTTCAAAGGTAACCTTTAACCCCCCCCCTCAGGGGTTACAAAGTAGAAGAGCCACAGCTTATGCAGCAGTAGTGCTGCACAAGTCAAAGGTTGCTCTTTTAATTTTGCTCCTTGCACACGCTGAATGAAACACGTATAACATTTAGCCCTTTATACAGTCAAACTGTGTTGGAGGCGCGAGTTCCCTTTGTAATGAGACGCAGCACAGATGTCAAGAATCCCACCTTGGTGCTGGGTGCAGCCTCCTGAGCGTTGTTATTTGCTGTACAGGAGTCTGCGCTGTCGTGTTATCCCCTGGCCTAGCGCTGTTAGCGCTGCCCATCTTCTGACCTCATTTAATGTCGGCCGCTGCGGTTCGCGATGACCATGAATCCCAGCCCCGCGGTGTCTTAACATTGTTAAAACACTGCGGGGCTGTGATTCATGGCCTGGCGCAGCACATATGTTCGCCTCTCGCACTCGGGTCCTTACACCCGCTGCAGACTGTGCGGCGTCAGCTGATCCCTTATCGCATGCCACGGCCATGAAGCCGCACAGTCCGAAGAAGGCGGAAGGAGATGAGGGACAGGCGAAGAAATGCACCGTTCATGCCCATCAATCACACCCTCGCAGTCCCAATAAATAAGACACCGAGGGGCGTTGTGTGGGTCAGGGCGGCCGCAGAGGCGCAGGCAGCCAAACAATGATGCCAGAAGACGGGCAGCGCTACCAAGGGGGTTGCAGCGTGTCATTACAAAGGAAAGTCACACCTCCGGGACAGTTAAATGGTCACGCAGAGGACACATTTTAGACGTGTTTTCAGTTCCACATGTGCGAGGAGAATACGTTTATGAGCCACCTTGCACACATGCAGCATTACCGCTGTACAAGGTGGCCTTAAAAACATACAAACGCCTGGGGGAGGGGGGACAGGTTCCCTTCAATTTCAGTTCTTGTGTCTGCGTGGCTTTTGCAGGACACGATGCCGGCTGCACAGCAGGGGAACAGCTGGCGGTGCTGAACCCCACTGACACATTGGCTGGTGTTTTTCTCTGTGCAGCTGGCAGTACCGGGCCCCAACTGGCGGTGTTAGAGCCCGGGGTCAGCAGGAGGAGGAGAGGGAGCAGAGTGTAGGCCGAAGCCTGCACTGGAGCAAGTTGAAAGGGAAACTTTAACCCCCCCCCAGGCGTTTGTAGCTGAAAGAGCCATCGTGTACAGCACTAATGCTGGAAAAGGTAAACTTAGCTCTTTTAATTATGGTCCTTGCACATGCTGAACCTAACACTTATAAAAAGTGTCCCCTCCTACCGTGATACCGTCCGGTAGGTGGAACTTTCCTTTGTGATGTGACGCAGCACAGCCGTCATTCTTACCCCCTTGGCGCCGTGCGCCGCCTCCTCAGCGTTGTTTGAATCAGTCTCGGAGCCTGCGCTGTTAGGTTAGCCCTTGGCCATGCACACATTTTGCGCTGCCCGTCTTCTGACATCATTTGGTGTCAGGCTGGCTGCGCCTGTGCGGCCGCGCTGGCCGAGAGCCCGCCTCGTACTGTCTTCTGATTTAATCCCACTGGGGGCCTGAGATCCATGGACATGCGCAGTGCATATCTGAACCTCCACCTCTCACTCATCTCCCTATGGCTTCTTCTGACTGTGCGGTGTCACGGCCGTGGCATGCTATTAGGGACCAGCTGACACCGCACAGTTTGAAGAAGCCGTAGGGAGATGAGTGAGAGGTGGAGGTTCAGATATGCACTGCGCATGTCCATGGATCTCAGGCCCCCAGTGGGATTAAATCAGAAGACAGTACGAGGCGGGCTCTCGGCCAGCGCGGCCGCACAGGCGCAGCCAGCCTGACACCAAATGATGTCAGAAGACGGGCAGCGCAAAATGTGTGCATGGCCAAGGGCTAACCTAACAGCGCAGGCTCCGGGACTGATTCAAACAACGCTGAGGAGGCGGCGCACGGCGCCAAGGGGGTAAGAATGACGGCTGTGCTGCGTCACATCACAAAGGAAAGTTCCACCTACCGGACGGTATCACGGTAGGAGGGGACACTTTTCATAAGTGTTAGGATCAGCATGTGCAAGGAGCACCACGAAAAGAGGCACTTTTTACCTTTGCATCATTACTGCTGCACAAGGTGGCTCCTTCAGTAACAAACGCCTGGGGGGGGGGGGACAGGTTCCCTTAAATTTAACTTGTTGTGCCTGCCTGGCGGTCGCAGTACACGTTGCCAGCTGCACAGCAGGGGAACAGCTGGCGGTGCTGAACCCCACTAACACATTGGCGAGGTGTTTGGCTCTGTGCGGACAGCACTTCTGGACGGCAACTGGCGGTGTTGGAGCCCAGGGACAGGTGGAGGAGGAGGAGGTAGGAGGAGGTAGGAGGGATTGCCAAACACACAGCAGGGGAACAGCTGACGTTACTGAACCCCAATAACAGAGGAGGGACTGTTGACTGTGCGTACAGCACTTCTGGACGGCAACTGGCGGTGTTGGAGCCCAGGGACAGGTGGAGTAGGAGGAGGTAGGAGGGATTGCCACACACACAGCAGGGGAACAGCTGACGTTACTGAACCCCAATAACAGAGGAGGGACTGTTGACTGTGCGTACAGCACTTCTGGACGGCAACTGGCGGTGTTGGAGCCCAGGGACAGGTGGAGGAGGAGGAGGTAGGAGGGATTGCCACACACACAGCAGGGGAACAGCTGACGTTACTGAACCCCAATAACAGAGGAGGGACTGTTGACTGTGCGTACAGCACTTCTGGACGGCAACTGGCGGTGTTGGAGCCCAGGGACAGGTGGAGGAGGAGGAGGTAGGAGGGATTGCCACACACACAGCAGGGGAACAGCTGACGTTACTGAACCCCAATAACAGAGGAGGGACTGTTGACTGTGCGTACAGCACTTCTGGACGGCAACTGGCGGTGTTGGAGCCCAGGGACAGGTGGAGGAGGAGGAGGTAGGAGGGATTGCCACACACACAGCAGGGGAACAGCTGACGTTACTGAACCCCAATAACAGAGGAGGGACTGTTGACTGTGCGTACAGCACTTCTGGACGGCAACTGGCGGTGTTGGAGCCCAGGGACAGGTGGAGGAGGAGGAGGTAGGAGGGATTGCCACACACACAGCAGGGGAACAGCTGACGTTACTGAACCTCAATAACAGAGGAGGGACTGTTGACTGTGCGTACAGCACTTCTGGACGGCAACTGGCGGTGTTGGAGCCCAGGGACAGGTGGAGTAGGAGGAGGTAGGAGGGATTGCCACACACACAGCAGGGGAACAGCTGACGTTACTGAACCCCAATAACAGAGGAGGGAATGTTGACTGTGCGTACAGCACTTCTGGACGGCAACTGGCGGTGTTGGAGCCCAGGGACAGGTGGAGGAGGAGGAGGTAGGAGGGATTGCCACACACACAGCAGGGGAACAGCTGACGTTACTGAACCCCAATAACAGAGGAGGGACTGTTGACTGTGCGTACAGCACTTCTGGACGGCAACTGGCGGTGTTGGAGCCCAGGGACAGGTGGAGGAGGAGGAGGTAGGAGGGATTGCCACACACACAGCAGGGGAACAGCTGACGTTACTGAACCCCAATAACAGAGGAGGGACTGTTGACTGTGCGTACAGCACTTCTGGACGGCAACTGGCGGTGTTGGAGCCCAGGGACAGGTGGAGGAGGAGGAGGTAGGAGGGATTGCCACACACACAGCAGGGGAACAGCTGACGTTACTGAACCCCAATAACAGAGGAGGGACTGTTGACTGTGCGTACAGCACTTCTGGACGGCAACTGGTGGTGTTGGAGCCCAGGGACAGGTGGAGGAGGAGGAGGTAGGAGGGATTGCCACACACACAGCAGGGGAACAGCTGACGTTACTGAACCCCAATAACAGAGGAGGGACTGTTGACTGTGCGTACAGCACTTCTGGACGGCAACTGGCGGTGTTGGAGCCCAGGGACAGGTGGAGTAGGAGGAGGTAGGAGGGATTGCCACACACACAGCAGGGGAACAGCTGACGTTACTGAACCCCAATAACAGAGGAGGGACTGTTGACTGTGCGTACAGCACTTCTGGACGGCAACTGGCGGTGTTGGAGCCCAGGGACAGGTGGAGGAGGAGGAGGTAGGAGGGATTGCCACACACACAGCAGGGGAACAGCTGACGTTACTGAACCCCAATAACAGAGGAGGGACTGTTGACTGTGCGTACAGCACTTCTGGACGGCAACTGGCGGTGTTGGAGCCCAGGGACAGGTGGAGGAGGAGGAGGTAGGAGGGATTGCCACACACACAGCAGGGGAACAGCTGACGTTACTGAACCCCAATAACAGAGGAGGGACTGTTGACTGTGCGTACAGCACTTCTGGACGGCAACTGGCGGTGTTGGAGCCCAGGGACAGGTGGAGGAGGAGGAGGTAGGAGGGATTGCCACACACACAGCAGGGGAACAGCTGACGTTACTGAACCCCAATAACAGAGGAGGGACTGTTGACTGTGCGTACAGCACTTCTGGACGGCAACTGGCGGTGTTGGAGCCCAGGGACAGGTGGAGTAGGAGGAGGTAGGAGGGATTGCCACACACACAGCAGGGGAACAGCTGACGTTACTGAACCCCAATAACAGAGGAGGGACTGTTGACTGTGCGTACAGCACTTCTGGACGGCAACTGGCGGTGTTGGAGCCCAGGGACAGGTGGAAAAGCAGAGGAACACAATGTAGGCCGAAGCCTGAGAAAGTCGAAAGGGAACCTTTAACCCCCCCCCCAAGGCGTTTGTAGCTGGAAGAGCCAGCTTGTGCAGCACAAAAGATGCAAAAGGAAAAGGTGGCTCTTTTCATCACGCTCCTTGCAAACACAGAACTAAACACTTATAAAATGTGTCCCCTGAAACCGTGAAACCGTCCCGGAGGTGGGACTTTCCTTCGTAATATGACGCAGCACAGCCGTCATTCCTACCCCCCCGGCGCCGCGCCCCGGCTCATCAGCGTTGTTTGATTCCGTCCCGGAGCCTGCGCTGTTATGTTATCCCGTGGCCAGGCACACTTAGCGCTGCCCATCTTCTGACATCATTTGGTGTCAGGCTGGCTGCGCCTGTGCGGCCGCGCTGGCCGAGAGCCCGCCTCGCAGTGTCTTCTGATTTAATCCCACTGGGGGCCTGGGATCCATGGCCATGCGCAGTGCATATCCTCGCCTCTCACTCCCCTCCCTACGGCTTCTTAAGACTGTGCGGTGTCACGGCCGTGGCATGCTATTAGGGACCAGCTGACACCGAACAGTCTGAAGAAGCCATAGGGAGATGAGTGAGAGGTGGAGGTTCAGATATGCACTGCGCATGTCCATGGATCCCAGGCCCCCAGTGGGATTAAATCAGAAGACACTGCGAGGCGGGCTCTCGGCCAGCGCGGCCGCACAGGCGCAGCCATCCTGACACCAAATGATGCCAGAAGACGGGCAGCGCTAAGTGTGCCTGGCCACGGGATAACATAACAGCGCAGGCTCCGGGACGGAATCAAACAACGCTGAGGAGCCGGGGCGCGGCGCCGGGGGGGTAGGAATAACGGCTGTGCTGCGTCATATTACGAAGGAAAGTCCCACCTCCGGGACGGTTTTACGGTATCAGTGGACACATTTTATAAGTGTTAAGTTCTGCGTGTGCAAGGAGCTAAAACAAAATAGCTACCTTTTCCTTGTGCAGCATTAGTGCTGCACAAGGTGGCTCTTTCAGTAACAAACGCCTTGGGGGGGGGACAGATTCCCTTACATTTCAGTTGTTGTGTCAGCGTGGCGGTCGCATGACACATTGCCGGCTACACAGCTGGGGATCAGCTGACGTTACTGAAACCCAATAACACTGGGTCGTATGTTTTGACTGTGCAGACGCCACTTTTGAGCCTCAACTGGCGGTGTTGGAGCCCAGGAATTTAAGTTCAGGTGGTAGAAAGATGAACACAACAGGAGACCTGGATAACGTATACAGTGACCTAATTATTTAATCAGGAGGAGGAGTGGCAAATTCCTGCGAGATCCAGGCCTTGTTCATTTTCAGGAAAGTAAGCCGGTCAACGTTATCGGAGGATAGTCGCATGCGACGGTCAGTTAGTACACCACCTGCAGCACTAAAGACGCGTTCCGATAATACACTGGCCGCAGGGCAAGACAGCACCTCCAATGCATACTGGCTTAGCTCTGGCCATGTATCCAGCTTTGAGACCCAAAACTTGAAAGGGGAAGAGCCGTCTGGGAGTACAGCAAGAGGGCAAGACATGTAGTCTGTCACCATCTGACGGAACCGTTGCCTCCTGCTGACTGGAGCCATCTGTGATGGTGTAGACTTTTGTGGGGGGCACAGAAAACTGTGCCACAGTTGGGCCATACTGGTCTTGCCTTGGGCAGAGGCACTGCTTCTGCTCCCTCTTTGTGCAGAGCCTCCACCACTGCCTGGACGCACTGAGCTGCTTTGGAATGCACTAGCAGCACTTCTCTCAGTTGGAATGGAGAAGATGATGGAATTGACCAGTGTGTCTTGGTACTCCCGCATTTTTCGCTCCCGGTTCAACGGTGTGATGAGGCTTTCTACGTTGTCCCGGTAGCGAGGATCGAGGAGGGTGAACACCCAATAATCAGACATGTTGAGAATGTGGGCGATGCGGCGGTCGTTTCTCAGGCACTGCAGCATGTAATCCACCATGTGCTGCAGACTGCCAACTGCCCAAGAAACGCTGTCCCCTGCTGGAGGCGTGATCTCTGCCCGCTCGTCATCACCCCACCCTCGCTGTACACACTGAGTACTGGACAATTCGGTAACTCCCTCCTCTGGACGGATGTCTTCCTCCTCCATTGACTCCTCCTCATCCTCCTCACAAACTGTCCCCTGCCTACGCGTTTGTGAGGAACCACGTGGCGCTGACTGTCCAGAAGATGATGGAAATGGTGAATCCTCATCCTCCACCTCTTCCACAACATCATCCCTTAGCGCTTGCAGTGATTTTTCAAGCAGGCAGATAAGGGGGACAGTCATGCTGACTAGTGCATCATCTGCACTCGCCATCCGCGTGGAATAATCAAAGGGACGCAAAACCTGGCAGACGTCATTCATAGTGGCCCACTCTGTGGTTGTGAAGTCTGTACGGCGCTGAGTGCGACTTCTTTGCGCCTGAAGCAGCTGGTACTCCATTACAGCTTGCTGCTGCTCACACAACCGCTCCAACATATGTAACGTGGAATTCCTGTTGTGAATTTGGATTCTGGGCTCCCCCGGTGGCCGCTTGTGGAATTGGACTTGTCATCCTCTTTCCTGTTTCACCTGGTTCCATCAGTAGTGGGTGTCGCTATTTAAGCTCATTTCTCTGGTGGTTTCTTGCCGGTCAACAATGTTATCTGATGCCTCTCAGTGCTTGTTCCTGCTTCTGACAACTACTAGATAAGTTGGACTTTTGTCCATGTTTCGTTTTGCCTATTTGTTCCAGTTCACAGCTGAAGTTTTGTTACTGTGTCTGGAAAGCTCTCGTTGATCAGGGATTGCTACTCTGGCGTTATGAGTTAATGCCAGAGTTTAAGGTAATCTCTGGATGGTGTTTTGTTAGTGTTTTTCTGCTGACCATGAAAGTATACTATCTGTCTTCTGCTATCTAGTAAGCGGACCTCAAATTTGCTAAGACTATTTTCCTGCTGCGTTTGTTGTTTCATCTGAACTCACCGTCATTATATGTGGGGGGCTACTGTCTTCTTTGGAATATTTCTCTAGAGGTGAGCCAGGTCTTATATTTCCCTCTGCTAGCTATTTAGGTCTTAGGCCAGAGCTGGGCATCTAGCGATAAATAGGAAATGCTACCTGGCTATTTCTAGTTGCGCGGCAGGCTTAGTTCATGGTCAGTATAGTTCCATCTTCCGAGAGCTTGTCCCTCTATAGGCTTGCTATGATCTCTGCCTGCAGAGATCATGACAGTTTGACCGGCCAATAAAGTGTTAAAGACCCAGGTTGAGAAAGGAGAGTTATAAGAAGTCTGCTGGAATTTTTTTTTTTTTTTTTTTTTTTTGCCTCCAGTCTGCCTTGCTGCAGTCTTTTTTCTCTCTCTCCTCCTAATCTCTGTATGGCTCTGTGTGCACCTGACAATAATGGATCTTCAGAGTGTAACTGCGGGTTTGAATAATCTCATCACGAAAGTACAAAATTTACAAGATTTTGTGGTACATGCTCCAGTATCTGAGCCGAGAATTCCTTTGCCGGAGTTCTTCACAGGGAATAGAGCTAGCTTCCAGAATTTCCGAAATAATTGTAAGCTTTATTTGTCCCTGAAGTCTCGTTCAGCTGGAGACCCTGCTCAGCAGGTTAGGATTGTGATTTCCTTGCTCAGGGGTGACCCTCAAGATTGGGCCTTCTCATTGCCAGCAGGGGATCCTGCGTTGCGCGATGTGGATGCGTTTTTTCTGGCCTTGGGCTTGCTTTATGAGGAACCTCATTTGGAACTTCAGGCAGAAAAAACTTTGATGGCACTATCTCAGGGGCAAGACGAAGCTGAGGTTTACTGCCAAAAATTCCGTAAATGGTCTGTGCTTACTCAGTGGAATGAGTGCGCCTTGGCGGCAACTTTCAGAGAAGGTCTCTCTGATGCCGTTAAGGATGTTTTGGTGGGGTTCCCTGTGCCTGCAGGTCTGAATGAGTCCATGACAATGGCTATTCAGATTGATAGGCGTCTGCGGGAGCGCAAACCGGTGCACCATCTGGCGGTGTCTATGGAAAAGACGCCAGAAAGTATGCAGTGTGATAGAATTCTGTCCAGGAGCGAGCGACAGAATTTTAGACGGAAGAATGGATTGTGCTTCTATTGTGGGGATTCTAATCATGTTATATCAGCATGCTCTAGGCGTACAAAGAAGCTTGATAAGTCTGTTTCCATTGGCACCATTCAGTCTAAGTTTATTTTGTCTGTAACCCTGATTTGCTCTTTGTCATCCATTGCCACGGACGCCTATGTTGACTCTGGCGCCGCTTTGAGTCTTATGGATTGGTCCTTTGCCAATCGTTGTGGTTTTGATTTAGAGCCTTTGGAGACTCTTATTCCTCTGAAGGGGATTGACTCCACCCCATTGGCTAATAATAAACCACAATACTGGACACAAGTAACCATGCGTATCAATCCGGATCACCAGGAGATTATTCGTTTCCTGGTGCTATATAATTTACATGACGATTTGGTACTGGGATTGCCATGGTTGCAGTCTCACAATCCAGTCTTGGACTGGAGAGCAATGTCTGTGTTGAGCTGGGGATGTAAGGGTATTCATGGGGACTTACCTTTGGTTTCTATTTCGTCGTCCATTCCCTCTGAAGTCCCTGAGTTCCTCTCTGATTATCAAGACGTCTTTGACGAACCCAAGCTTGGGTCGTTACCTCCGCACCGTGAGTGCGATTGTGCCATAGATTTGATACCGGGTTGCAAATATCCAAAGGGTCGTTTGTTTAATCTGTCTGTGCCGGAACATGCTGCTATGCGGGAATATATAAAGGAGTCTTTGGAAAAGGGACATATTCGTCCATCTTCTTCTCCCTTGGGAGCTGGGTTTTTCTTTGTCTCAAAGAAGGACGGCTCTTTGAGACCATGTATTGATTATCGGCTTCTGAATAAGATCACTGTTAAGTACCAATACCCATTGCCATTGCTTACTGATTTGTTTGCTCGTATAGAGGGTGCTAAGTGGTTCTCTAAAATTGATCTTCGTGGGGCGTATAATTTGGTGCGGATCAGGCAGGGGGATGAGTGGAAGACCGCATTTAATACGCCCGAGGGCCACTTTGAGTATTTGGTCATGCCTTTTGGTCTTTCTAATGCCCCTTCAGTTTTCCAGTCTTTTATGCATGATATTTTCCGCGATTTTCTGGATAAATTTATGATAATATATCTGGATGATATTCTGATTTTTTCTGATGACTGGGACTCTCATGTCCAGCAGGTCAGGAGAGTTTTTCAGGTTCTGCGGTCTAATTCTTTATGTGTGAAGGGGTCTAAGTGCGTTTTTGGGGTCCAGAAAATTTCCTTTTTGGGGTATATTTTTTCTCCCTCTTCCATTGAGATGGATCCCGTCAAGGTGCAAGCTATTTGTGACTGGACTCAGCCCTCCTCTCTTAAGGGTCTTCAGAGATTTTTGGGCTTTGCCAACTTTTACCGCCGATTTATTGCTGGTTTTTCGGATGTCGTTAAACCACTGACTGATTTGACCAGACATGGCGCTGATGTTGCTAATTGGTCCCCTCATGCTGTAGAGGCCTTTCAGGAGCTTAAGCACCGTTTTGCCTCTGCCCCTGTGTTACGTCAGCCTGATGTGAATCTGCCTTTTCAGGTTGAGGTTGACGCTTCGGAGATCGGAGCTGGGGCAGTGTTGTCGCAGAAAGGTTCCGACTGCTCCGTCATTAGGCCTTGTGCCTTCTTTTCTCGCAAATTTTCGCCCGCAGAGCGGAATTATGATGTTGGGAATAGGGAGCTTTTGGCCATGAAGTGGGCGTTTGAGGAGTGGCGCCATTGGCTAGAGGGGGCTAAGCATCAGGTGGTGGTATTGACTGACCACAAAAATTTGATTTATCTTGAGACTGCCAGGCGCCTGAATCCTAGACAGGCGCGCTGGTCTTTATTTTTTTCTCGCTTTAATTTTGTGGTGTCATACCTACCGGGTTCTAAGAATGTTAAGGCAGATGCCCTTTCTAGGAGTTTTGACCCGGACTCTCCTGGTAATGCTGAACCCACAGGTATCCTTAGGGAGGGAGTAATTTTGTCGGCCGTTTCTCCTGATCTGCGGCGGTCCTTGCAAGAGTTTCAGGCGGATAGACCGGATCGTTGTCCGCCTGATAGACTGTTTGTTCCGGATGATTGGACCAGTAGAGTCATCTCTGAGGTACATTCTTCTGCATTGGCAGGTCATCCCGGAATTTTTGGTACCAGGGATTTGGTGGCAAGATCCTTCTGGTGGCCTTCCCTGTCACGAGATGTGCGAGTCTTTGTGCAGTCATGTGACATTTGTGCTCGGGCCAAGTCTTGTAGTTCTCGGGCTAGCGGACTGCTGTTGCCCTTGCCTATTCCTAAGAGGCCTTGGACACACATCTCGATGGATTTTATTTCAGATCTGCCTGTTTCCCAGAAGATGTCTGTCATCTGGGTGGTCTGTGACCGTTTCTCTAAAATGGTCCATTTGGTTCCTCTGCCCAAGTTGCCTTCTTCTTCTGAGTTGGTTCCTCTGTTTTTTCAGAATGTTGTCCGATTGCACGGTATTCCTGAGAATATTGTTTCTGACAGAGGTACCCAATTTGTGTCTAGATTTTGGCGGGCATTCTGTGCTAGGATGGGCATAGATTTGTCTTTTTCATCTGCTTTTCACCCTCAGACTAATGGCCAGACCGAGCGGACTAATCAGACCCTGGAGACATATCTGAGGTGTTTTGTCTCTGCTGACCAGGATGATTGGGTTGCTTTTTTGCCATTGGCAGAGTTCGCCCTCAATAATCGGGCCAGCTCTTCCACCTTGGTGTCCCCGTTTTTCTGTAATTCGGGGTTTCACCCTCGATTTTCCTCCGGTCAGGTGGAATCCTCGGATTGTCCTGGAGTGGATGCGGTGGTGGAGAGATTGCATCACATCTGGGGGCAGGTTATGGACAATTTGAAGTTGTCCCAGGAGAAGACTCAGCGTTTTGCCAACCGTCGTCGTCGTGTTGGTTCTCGGCTTTGTGTTGGAGATTTGGTGTGGTTGTCTTCTCGTTTTGTCCCTATGAGGGTCTCTTCTCCTAAGTTTAAACCTCGGTTCATCGGCCCTTATAGAATATTGGAGATTCTTAATCCTGTTTCTTTCCGTTTGGACCTCCCTGCGTCCTTTTCCATTCATAACGTTTTTCATCGGTCGTTATTGCGCAGGTATGAGGTACCTGTTGTACCTTCAGTTGAGCCTCCTGCTCCGGTGTTGGTTGAGGGTGAGTTGGAGTACGTTGTGGAGAAAGTTTTGGACTCTCGTGTTTCCAGACGGAGACTCCAGTATCTGGTCAACTGGAAGGGTTACGGCCAGGAGGATAATTCTTGGGTCAATGCATCTGATGTTCATGCTTCTGATCTTGTTCGTGCCTTCCATAGGGCTCATCCTGGTCGCCCTGGTGGATCTGGTGAGGGTTCGGTGCCCCCTCCTTGAGGGGGGGGTACTGTTGTGAATTTGGATTCTGGGCTCCCCCGGTGGCCGCTTGTGGAATTGGACTTGTCATCCTCTTTCCTGTTTCACCTGGTTCCATCAGTAGTGGGTGTCGCTATTTAAGCTCATTTCTCTGGTGGTTTCTTGCCGGTCAACAATGTTATCTGATGCCTCTCAGTGCTTGTTCCTGCTTCTGACAACTACTAGATAAGTTGGACTTTTGTCCATGTTTCGTTTTGCCTATTTGTTCCAGTTCACAGCTGAAGTTTTGTTACTGTGTCTGGAAAGCTCTCGTTGATCAGGGATTGCTACTCTGGCGTTATGAGTTAATGCCAGAGTTTAAGGTAATCTCTGGATGGTGTTTTGTTAGTGTTTTTCTGCTGACCATGAAAGTATACTATCTGTCTTCTGCTATCTAGTAAGCGGACCTCAAATTTGCTAAGACTATTTTCCTGCTGCGTTTGTTGTTTCATCTGAACTCACCGTCATTATATGTGGGGGGCTACTGTCTTCTTTGGAATATTTCTCTAGAGGTGAGCCAGGTCTTATATTTCCCTCTGCTAGCTATTTAGGTCTTAGGCCAGAGCTGGGCATCTAGCGATAAATAGGAAATGCTACCTGGCTATTTCTAGTTGCGCGGCAGGCTTAGTTCATGGTCAGTATAGTTCCATCTTCCGAGAGCTTGTCCCTCTATAGGCTTGCTATGATCTCTGCCTGCAGAGATCATGACAAATTCCATCTGGTAGGTAGGTCACATATGATGCGATGTTCCGGCAGGTGGTGTCGGCGCTGCAGAGCCGCAATGCGCGCTTTTGCCGTGCTGGAACGCCGCAAGTGAGCACACTCTAGGCGGACCTTGTGCAGCAGTGCATCAAGATCCGGATAGTCCCTCAAAAAGCTCTGCACAACCAAATTGAGCACATGTGCCAGACATGGGATGTGAGTGAGGTTGCCGAGGCCCAGAGCTGCCACCAGATTTCGGCCATTATCACACACTACCATGCTTGGCTGGAGATTCGCTGGCACAAACCACACATCGCTCTCCTGCTTGATGGCATTCCAGAGCTCCTGCGCTGTGTGGCTACGATTCCCCAAAAAAATTAATTTCAAGACGGCCTGTTGACGTTTGGCCACGGCTGTGCTCATGTCGGTCGTAACAGGTACACGTTCATCACGGGTCCATGTGGAGGTGGACTGTGATGGCTCCTGCAGCGATGATTCTGAGGAACTGGTGTAAGAGGAGGAGTCAATGCGTACAGAATGGATTCCTGCAATCCTTGGAGTGGGCAGGACACGTCCTGCGCCACTCGCACGGTCTGTACCCGGCTCAACGACATTAACCCAATGGGCAGTGAGGGAAAGGTATCGCCCCTGTCCATGTTGACTGGTCCACGCATCGGTGGTGAGGTGGACCTTGCTACTGACGGCGTTCAGTAGCGCGTGTTTTATGTGTCCCTCCACATGCTTGTGCAGGGCAGGGACGGCTTGCCTGCTGAAGTAAAAGCGGCTGGGCACATTGTACTGTGGGACTGCCAATGACATCAAGTCACGGAAGCTGTCAGTCTCCACCAGCCTGAATGACAGCATTTCCAGTGACAGAAGTTTGGCAATGCCTGCAGTCAGAGCCTGTGCTCGTGGGTGGTTTGATGAGAAAGGCCGCCTTTTCTCCCATGCCTGTACTACCGATGGCTGTAGACTGGGCTGGGAGTGTGTGGATGACTGGGAAAGTGGTGCTGCGGGTGGAATTACAGCGGGTCTCTGGACAACAGGGCCAGAGGTTCTTCCACGGCGATCCTGGGAGGAAGCCGAACCAGCTGCGTGTGAGCTGGAGGAAGAGGCAACACGAGCTGAAGAGGTGGTAGCTGCCGCTGTTGGTTGGCCTAGCTCTTCAGTGTGTTTTTCTAACAACGCCGGGTGCCTGGTGCGCACATGTTTCCACATGTTGGAGGTATTGAGGCTGCTGACATTTCGACCTCTTTTTACTTTGTGATGACACACCTTGCATTTGACATAGCAAATGTCATCTGCAACTGTGTCAAAAAAGGCCCAGGCACTGCAAGTCTTGGGAGCGCCCTTTTTGGCTTTTGGAAGAGACATGCTCCTAACGGGTGCCAAAGCGGAGGCTGCAGGATCCGCAGTCTTCCCCCTCCCTCTCCCTCTTTGGGCCGTACGGGGAATCTCTTCCTCAGAGCTGCTCCCACCACCTTCCTGTCCCTCACGCCAAGATGGGTCAAGGACCTCATCATCTACACTACCCTCTGCCCCCAACTGCTCCTCCTGGGTAGTCTCAGCAGCAGAGCACGCACCAGTAAGTGGCACCTGAGTGTCATCATCAGCTGATGCGGCCTGCGATGTGGTGACCGGAGCCACTGGCCCACCCGCCTCTTCAGAGGAAGAGAGAAAAAGCTGTTGGGCATCACTGCACCCTGCCTCTTCTTCCATTTCTCCAATGCTGCTTGGCTGGCCCCCTGTTTCCAAGCCAAGAGATTCCGAGAACAGAAGTAGAGACGGCTCCTGTCCTGGGCTCTCTGTCTGCCTGGGCAATTTGGCAGGTGGTGAAGAGACAGATGGCTGCTCTCCAGTGCTCTGTGTCTGAGAGGATGTGGCACTAATTGAAGTTGATGCATTAGCTGCCATCCATCCGACAACGGCTTCAATTTGGTCTTCACGCAGCAGCGGTGTAGGGCGCTCTGACACAAAGCTGCGCATGAACGACTGTTGCCTGGTGAATGTGGGTGCTGATGAGTCACCGGTGCCCGCAGCAGGCACAGAATCCCCACGTCCCCTCCCTGCTCCGCGCCCACGCCCACGCCCACATGCCTTACTCACTGCCTTCTTCATCTTGGTTGACTGATCAAGATAAGCAGAAAAGTACTAACGGCTTTGTGTGCTTATTCCTGAGCAACTCCTCCTAACAGGTATAAGAAACACTAATTTTCTAAAGTGTGGACTAGACTTTAATATGAGCTAATGTGGCCTACACAAATGTAAAGTGGTGTAACTGGTGTGTTTGGTGAACTTTATTATTTATTTATTTTTTGGGGGCTGAACTGACAACGGATAGAGCTGCAGTCACACGGAGACCGTGCAGACAGACGTAAACGGCGCTGCAAGGCCCAAAAACCCTCCTCTACGTTATCCTATGTAGTGTTTTTCCACAAGTTAGCTGGAGACGGGTGGAAAGACACTAATAGGAATTTTTTGAAAAAATGTGCAGCAGCCTGCACTACTTAAAACAAAATGAAAATTGATTTGGCGGTATGACGCAGTGAACAACCCTGAGCTGGAGACAACCAGGCTACGGCTGCTCACAGACTACAGGGCGAGCTGCAGTCACACGGAGACCGTGCAGACAGCCGTAAACGGCGCTGCAAGGCCCAAAAACCCTCCTCTACGTTATCCTATGTAGTGTTTTTCCACAAATTAGCTGGAGACGGGTGGAAAGACACTAATAGGAATTTTTTGAAAAAATGTGCAGCAGCCTGCACTACTTAAAACAAAATGAAAATTGATTTGGCGGTATGACGCAGTGAACAACCCTGAGCTGGAGACAACCAGGCTACGGCTGCTCACAGACTACAGGGCGAGCTGTAGTCACACGGAGACCGTGCAGACAGCCGTAAACGGCGCTGCAAGGCCCAAAAACCCTCCTCTACGTTATCCTATGTAGTGTTTTTCCACAAATTAGCTGGAGACGGGTGGAAAGACACTAATAGGAATTTTTGGAAAAAATGTGCAGCAGCCTGCACTACTTAAAACAAAATGAAAATTGATTTGGCGGTATGACGCAGTGAACAACCCTGAGCTGGAGACAACCAGGCTACGGCTGCTCACAGACTACAGGGCGAGCTGCAGTCACACGGAGACCGTGCAGACAGACGTAAACGGCGCTGCAAGGCCCAAAAAACCTCCTCTACGTTATCGTATGTAGTGTTTTTCCACAAATTAGCTGGAGACGGGTGGAAAGACACTAATAGGAATTTTTTGAAAAAATGTGCAGCAGCCTGCACTACTTAAAACAAAATGAAAATTGATTTGGCGGTATGACGCAGTGAACAACCCTGAGCTGGAGACAACCAGGCTACGGCTGCTCACAGACTACAGGGCGAGCTGCAGTCAGACGGAGACCGTGCAGACAGCCGTAAACGGCGCTGCAAGGCCCAAAAACCCTCCTCTACGTTATCCTATGTAATGTTTTTCCACAAATTATCTGGAGACGGGTGGAAAGACACTAATAGGATTTTTTTGAATAAATTAGCAGCAGACTACACTACTTGAAAAAAAAAAAAAAAAGAACAGTATGAGGCAATGAACCACCCTCCCTGAACTGAATACAACCAGCTATGGATGGCCTATGTGGCTGCACTCAGACTAGAGAGTGGGCTGCACTCACACACACACACACACACAGACCTTGCAGATCGCTGTGAAAACAGCGCTACAAGGCAAAAGCTAGGTGAATAATAGGTGAACACAGCGGTTGCTAAATTAGCCTTTGGAAAGCACAAAGAAGCAAATCGCTATCTCTAAACTGTCCCTCAGTCAGCAAACAGCGTCCTGTCACTAACTGAATTCACAGCAGAGTGATCGCAAAATGGCGCCAGCGACTTTTAAACTGCATCATGACATCATTTCAGCAGCCAATCACAGCCTTGCCAGTAGTTTCATGCCCTCCATGCTAAACAGGATGTGCCCACACTTGGAATCATTCTCATTGGCTGAATTTCGGCATTTTGAATCTTGGAACTTCCGATTCCGGTATCCGATACGCGGCAAGTATCGGAATCCCGGTATCGGAATTCCGATACCGCAAGTATCGGCCGATACCCGATACTTGCGGTATCGGAATGCTCAACACTATTAACAAATACTGATTGTGTGAATATGGGCTTATGCAAAGTATGGAGCTGTGATCCTCCATACAGTGTGTACTTCTGATGACTTCGAAACCTGTTAAATTCTGCTCACACTCATCATATGAAAGTTGGTTGAACCTGCCAATTTCTGTGGTAGAATAAGCCAACCATCTGATTTGCATGGTGATGGAATGGAAAGAGGAAGATTGGGCAACTAAAATTTCGACACCTGATTTTTTTGATTTTAGAAAAAATATGTCACTGACAGAGGTGTGTATTTTTCATGCCTTTCTGGAAAAGGAGAATTGCAGTTTACCACAATTTTTTGGAATATCAAACAAAATGAATCACAAAATATCTTAGAAAAATCCAATTTCTTTGTAAAATTGTAAGCAAATTTAATTTGCCTCAAACAGATTCACTTGTCTCCAGTATCATAAATAATGTATTGTTTAAGTACATTTTTTCTCCATGTCATCAACTTTATTTAAAAAAATGTCTGATATCATCCAATTTTCGTAATTGTGAAGCTAGAAAGAAAATCTTTTGAAATTTTACTTTGCTTACTTTTCCCTATTCACGTCCAATAAATATTCCCAAATCTCAACATTGGAAAGTATGTGTTAGGGGTCGAGTTCCTGCCTCTGCACAGGGGGAATCTTGAGCCATCTCCTCTGCGGTCTCCCATCCTTCTTCAGCCACAGTGGAGCCTGCTCAGCGGAGACATCAGTCCCAGCCTGATACTGTGCGGATGGTTTCTGCTGCTTTCCCAGGCTCAGCCATTGTAGCCAGTACTGGTCAGCGGCTAGCAGATGTCTCTGGGACTAAGTACCTCCCGACGAAGCTGTGGCAGACAGCGAAAGGTGCGTTGAGGTGATTGATACACGGACGTCTCTGAAACCATGTCGACAGGTATAGTCTGAGACTAGCTCGGGGGCACACAATTTGTATATCTGTGCTTGGTATCAGCTAGCTACTTATGATCTTTAAAATCAATATTATACGTGTGTAGCTAGTTACATAGCCCACTATACTTTATTTAACCAATACATTGGTGGATAGACACTGCATTATGAGTGTGAACATTGGGTGGACACCTATTTGATATTAGATCTCTATAAATATGTCACCCATGATTGTTCAGGGAGTCGTTATTTATTTATTTATATCCGTTTGACATGGTGCAGGTGGTGTCTTTAGTGTAACTATTGGTCTATGTACTATGTCCTATATGTAAGTTATCCATATTTTGTGTATCTATGTGATGATATGTGTTTCATTCAATAAAATTTGTATATTATATTTTTACATACTGGATCAGTGCTCCTTCTGTATTCTCCAGTAGTTTTTTGGTCTCTGGGACGAAGTCCTGCTTTTTCCCTTCTGAGCATGCCCAAGGTAAGACCTCTCATTGGAGGTCAGGGGTCACATGCTCAGGTACTGCTGCAGTTGGTCCTCTAGGAAGGTCCTGAAGTTTATGCAGCTATAAAAGGTTTGCATGGCCGCACGGCCATGCGCTAGTATCACTTCATGTTATGAGCTTGCTAATTTTGGTTGCGCCTGTATGATTGTATTCAGGGACCTGGCTGAAATAGGATCAAGGATCCAGCAGAAATAAGCCCCTAGAATACCGGCACCTCCGGTGAGGAGTTTTTGTGTGCTTCTTTGTTTGCGTGGCCACTGACTGCCATCAGCTCAGCAGTTAGCTGTGTTCCCCTGTAATGCTAACAGGGCACAGCGTGTTCTTTTTTGTGTGACTCAGTGAAGTAACTGAGTTCACTTATACCGCAATATAGTGCCGTCATTTTCTAGCAGCAGGTTGTCTCCTGCACTGTGGACCCCAGGCTGCGAACGCACCAATTATAACATCCATATTAACTCGGTGCGTTCCGCCAGTCCTCACAGTATGGATCTCATTTAAATAAAGAAGAATCTATTTGTGCTTATCGCATAAGAGCTTGCACTCAAAAGGAGAGAAAGTACCTCGCTGACCGTAAGAGCTTACACTCTACGGGAGAGAGAGAAATAGAGAGAAAGGACTCCACTGACCATATAAGCTTACACTCTACAGGAGAGAGAGAGAACCTTGCTGACCATAAGAAATTACACTCTACAGGAGCAAGAGAGAGAGAGGACCCTGTTGACCATAAGATCTTACATTCTACAGGAGAAAGAGAGAGGACCCCATTGATCATAAGAGCTTACACTCTACAGGAGAGAGAGAAAGAGAGAGAAAGGACCCTGCTGACCATAAGATCTTACACTCTACAGGAGAAAGAGAGAGGACCCCATTGATCATAAGAGCTTACACTCTACAGGAGAGAGAGAAAGAGAGAGAAAGGACCCTGCTGACCATAAGATCTTACACTCTACAGGAGAGAGAACCTTGCTGACCACAAGAACTTACACTCTACAGATGAGAGAGAGGACACTGTTGATCATAAGAGCTTACACTCTTCAGTCGAAAGAGAGAAGACCCCACTAACCAAAAGGCATACACTCTATAAGAAAAAGAGTATAAGGACCCTGCTAATCATAAAATATTACACTCTGTAGAAGAGAGAGAGTCTTGCTGATTATAGGATCTTACACAGTACAGAAGAGAGAGACTTAGCTATTGACTATGGAGATAAAGAATGTCTTTTCCGTACAGTCTGTGATCCACTGGGAACCGCTGATCTGTGATGGCCCATGTACTGACCACCACTGTTCAAGATATGAAAATCAGTAGGGTGTCATAGCTGCAGGTAAGGCCCATGCAGCATCAAAAAAATGTCACAAGCTCACTCTCTGATGCTTCAGCAGTGTGTCAGGCATTTTTTTTTCTTTTTGTGAACCATGAGTTGAGTCTCTAAATGCTCAATTTTTGTGAGAAACCTCAAATTTCAGAAATATCGACTAGAACTCAATCCTCTGCGGATTGATCCATTCATCTTTGATCCCAACAGACTGACACTTTCTCTTCTGTACAAATCACTTTTTAGCAATCAGCACCTGATTTTAATTGGTATCAAAAATTCTGTGTGATGCATTCTCTTTACGAAGCCTCTACTTTAGGCTCCTTTTGAGGTTTTCTTAAGATGATGATCAAAGATAATTACTAAAATGTACAATCTAATAGAAGGAGAGAAAAAAAATGACAGCACTAATGGGGTTACCACTTCTGAGAACATTGACAACCTTTTTATAGGACAACAATAAATTATAAAGGGAAATTACATTCATTACTTTTTTTTATCAAATATTTCCCTTTTTAAGTTTAATTTAATAATGCTTAAAAACAGTTACAGAAACGTTACTTAGAAGAAGAAATTTAATATTTGTTACTTGCCCTTTAGACGGGATACTTCATTACTACATTGTTTAATATGATGTTGTAGAATAAGAATGATGCAGTATGAAATAAAATAGATAAGGGCATATTTTGTATGTGCCAGGAGACCCATTAGGAAGTAAATGATGTACTAGTTTGTGGTGAGAGATTTTGAAAGGTATAATAACATACAGTGCATGCATTTTTCCTGGTCATACTGGATGTTTTGCTCATTTAGCACTCTGCTCTTGGCACTTATCTTGCTTTAGGGAAATCATGTACTGTAAGTAGGTCTCGATATTGAGTCCTATTCCACATTACATATTAACAGATGTAACTTGCCTGCACTCTGGGGAAAGCAGATGCATTACCTCAAAATGCTTTCAAGATCCCGCGAGTGTTCAAGGGGTTAAATATTTTAAATTTTTTTAATGTTTAATAGATATTTGTATGCACTGAGGATTTCTTCTTCCTAGATTTGATTTCCCTGAAGGCAGGTAAATGTGGAAAGGGAATTGCAAAATCAGAAAACATGAAGTATAGGCAACCTTTTAAGGATTCATGAACCAAACATACAGAAGTGTTACATCCAAGTGGTTATTTTAGGGTGGTTGTGGGTTTTTTTTTCCAGAAATTTAGTTCAATATTTTAAACTGGGAGGGAATTGGTATTGTGGTGGGTTTTTTTTTACATTTTTTAAATTGAACGTTTATTTTACCAACCAATGGGGCATATTCAATTCCAATTAAATGTGAATCGAATTTCTCTGTGGATTTTAAGCAAATCTACCAAATTCAAATTGTCAAAAGATTCACTCGTCTCCACTGTCAAATTGCATTATTATTTTTGTACTTTGAAATATCCAGTGTTATCTGAGTCAAGGTAATCTTTGCTCGATCTTTCTCTAATGGATACAGTGTATGTGTATGTATGTATGTTGTGACAAAGTCACTGGCAAAATACTGGATGGCAGGTATGTTTCACTAAGGGTGTTCGCTTCAGTGATGTCAACCTAGGTAAATGCAACAGCACACTAAGTACTAAAAGGGGTAAATCAGCAATTTTTAGTGCCAGGTTGTTTGAACAGCGGTAGAGTGAGAGGAGTCCAGAGGATGAATAGCCTTCTAGAGCATTCAGTGTGGGGTGGGCTTGGAGGTACAAGTTCTGGAGCTGTGTTTTCATGCTAAGAAAGCTGAATCTTTTATTGTTTTTTCCTGAAGTGGGCAGATTTCCATATCAACAAGGACTGTGCCATACATTATGATTTTGTTTTCCTGTAAGGCCAGGAAGGCTGGGCTTGTTTTTGCTAATGTTGCACTGGTTTATGCAGTGCTTGTAATAAACCAGTGGAAGATTTAAAGAGACAGTGTTCCTGTGTCTACCTTAATGTGCATCCAAGTGAGCTGATCTACCACAATGTGTATATAATATATATTTATATATAGAGAGATTCAAAAAAGAGGCACATAGCCGGGCGACGTTTCAGCTCAAACTGAGCCTTTCTCAAGCTTGAGAAAGGCTCAGTTTGAGCTGAAACGTCGCCCGGCTATGTGGGTCGATTAAACCTGCCACATGTTTTCACCTTACTATGGAGTGCTGCCTCTTTTTTGAATCTCTGTGAACCTTGTGCAACCAATTGGACTGGTTGCTTGGGGCCCTGCACCCGAAGATAAGTATCAGTGTAGTGCTGTTCCTTTTTTCTTATTATATATATATATATATATATATATATATATATATATGTACAGCGTCGGACTGGAGAACCTTGGGCCCACCAGAGAGAATCATGCTTGGGGCCCACTATGTATGTAGCTACATAAAAATAAATACAAGACCACCAACTGTGTGGTAATACATGCTAATATCAGGGTATAATGTAAGGTAGTACTCGTCTTAATTATGAAGCAGGGGTTGGGGTATCTCCCCTCATAGAATATAAAGTAGCCCCCTCATAGAATATAAAGTAGCCAACTCATAGAATATAAAGTAGCCCCCTCATAGGGTACAATGCAGCCCCCTCATAGTATATAAAGTAGTCCCCCTCATATAGTATAATGTAGCCCCCTCATGGAATATAATGCAGCCCCCATAGAATATAATGAACTCCCATATCAGAGTATAATGCAACCCCCTCCTAAGGTATAATGCAGCCCCCCATAGAATATAATGTAGCCCCCTCGTATGGGTATAATACAGCCCCCTTCATATAGTATAATACAGCCCCCCAGAATATAATGTAGTCCCCTCAGAGTATAATGCAGCCTCTCCATAGAATATAATGCAGCCCCCCTCATATAGTATAATGCAGCCCCCCACAGAATATAATGTAGCCCCCTCAGAGTATAATGCTGCCACCCTCATAGGGTATAATGCAGCCCCCTCATAGGGTATAATGCAGCCCTCCCTTATAGGGTATAATGCAGCCTCCTCATAGGGTATAATGCAGCTCCCCCATAGGTTATAATGCTGCCCACCATATGGTATAATGCAGCTTCCCCATAGGGAACAATGGTGCCCCCCTATTAGGGCACAATGCAGCTCCCCTGTAGATAATAAGTCTAGCCCCCTCTTAGGGTACAATGAAGCTCCCCTGTTGTGAATTCTGCTCTTGGGTTCCCTCCGGTGGTTGTTGGTAGTAATGCAGTTGTCCCTGGGTTGCAATCCTGGGCAGGTGTCCCTGCTGATTGCAGCTCTGACTGGGATATTTAGGTGTGCAGGATTCATTAGCCCTTGCCAGTTGTCCATTGTTCTTGGAGGTTTTGCATCTCTGTCTGGTTCCTCCTGCCCTGCTGCCAAATCAGCAAAGATAAGTGTCTGGTTTTGTTTCTACGGCACACATGCTGTGTGCTTTACAATTCAGTACTATACAATGTTTTTTCTTGTCCAGCTTAGTCTGTGTTTGGATATTTCAGTCAAGTTGGATTCTCAGGAGATGCAGATATACATTCCATGTCTTTAGTTAGATGGTGGAATTTTTGTATTATCTGCTGTGGATATTTTTAAGGTTTTAATACTGACCGCTTAGTATTCTGTCCTATCCTTTCCTATTTAGCTAGTGTGGCCTCTTTTGCTAAATCCTAATTTCTGCCTGCGTGTGTCTTTCCTCTAATACTCACAGTCAATATTTGTGGGGGGCTGCCTATCCTTTGGGGTTCTGCTCTGAGGCAAGATAGAATTCCCATTTCCATCTATAGGGGTATTTAGTCCTCCGGCTGTGTCGAGGTGTCTAGGATGTGTTAGGTACACCCCACGGCTACTTCTAGTTGCGGTGACAGTTTAGGGTTTGCGGTCAGTACAGGTTCCACCTACTCCTGAGAAAGTCTCATGCGGCTCCAATGTCACCGGATCATAACAGTACAACTGGCCAACAATGAGTTAAATGCATCTCAGAAGAAGGGAAGAAAGAGCCATTTTTTTTCTGTAGCCTGCTTTGTCTTTTCTTCCCTCTTTTTCTCTGGGTGGCTGAGGAGTCTTGTGCTAGCATGGATGTTCAGGGATTAGCTTCTCGTGTAGACCAGCTTGCTGCTAGGGTACAGGGTATTTCTGATTATATTGTTCAGACTCCAGTTTTAGAGCCTAAGATTCCTACTCCTGATTTGTTTTTTGGGGACAGGTCCAAATTTTTGAGTTTTAAAAACAACTGTAAACTGTTTTTTGCTCTGAGACCTCGATCCTCTGGTGATTCCATTCAGCAGGTTAAAATTGTCATCTCTGTTATGATCCTAGTGGCTGAGGATCACCAAACGGACTAGCTAAGTTTATGAACATAGACACGAGCTCTAGGGAGGTGGTAACTGAACTGACTGCAAACCTGATCCTAACCAACACACTAAAGGTAGCTGGTGAACGTGGCTAAAATCCTGGACGTCTCAACGCAGCCTGAGAAACTATCTACTCCTGGAGGGAAAGTAAGACCTCACTTGCCTCAAGAGGAATCACCCCAAAGATATAGGAAGCCCCCAACAAATAATAACGGTGAGGTAAGGGGAAAACACAAACGTAGAAATGAAAACAGATTCAGCAAATGAGGCCCGCTAATACTAGATAGCAGAAGACAGATAGTGAACTGTGCGGTCAGTAAAAAACCCTATGCAAAATATCCACGCTGAGAATACAAGAACCCCCACACCAACTAACGGTGAGGGGGGAGAAACTCGGCCCCCTAGAGCTACCAGCAAGCAAGGAAATCACATATTAGCAAGCTGGACAAGAAAACAAAAATAAACCAAGAAACATATGACCACTGATGGTCAAAAAATGAATCAAGAAAAACTTAGCTTCTCTTGAAGAGACTGATAACGAAGGACTGCAGGAGAGCTCCAAAATAGAACTGAAGACATTGACAGCAGGCAACAACTGAGAGTCCAGGTGAACTAAATAGGAAACCAGCTAAGAGATAACGAGACAGCTGATCCTGCCTCAGACCTGCAGAATGACACAAAGAACCACCAGAGGGAGCCCAAAGACAGCACTCACACAGTACCAGTTGTGACCACAAGAGGGAGCCCAAAAACAGAGTTCACAACACATCTCCCTGCTGCGTGGTGATCCTCAGGATTGGGCATTTTCCCTGGAATCTGGGAATCCGGCCTTGCTTAATGGAGACGCCTTTTTTCAGGCTTTAGGATTATTATATGATGAATAGTGTTGAGCGATACCGTCTGACCAATCACAAGCCGCGACGTCATCCAAGGTCTTTCAAGCGCTCATTCTTAGGAACGGAAGCTGCCGGTTACATCGGTAAGGTCCAGGCTGCGTCGGAGAGGTGAGTATATCAATATATTTTATTTTTATTCTTTATTTTACACATTAATATTGATCCCGATACCGATTCCCGATATCACAAAAGTATCGGATCTCGGTATCGGAATTCCGATACCGCAAATATCGGCCGATACCCGATACTTGCGGTATCGGAATGCTCAACACTAATGATGAACCAAATTCTGTGGATCAAGCTGAGAAGACCTTGTTGGTCCTGTCTCAGGGTCAAGAAGCGGCAGAATTGTATTGTCAGAAATTTAGAAAATGGTCTGTGTTGACTAAATGGAATGATGATGCTTTGGCGGCAATTTTCAGAAAGGGTCTTTCTGAATCCGTTAAAGATGTTATGGTGGGGTTTCCCACGCCTTTCGGTCTGAGTGATTCTATGTCTCTGGCCATTCAGATTGATCGGCGTTTGCGGGAGCGCAGAACTGTGCGCGCTGTGGCGTTGTCCTCAGAGCAGATGCCTGAGTCAATGCAGTGTGATAGGATTCTGTCTAGAACGGAACAACAGGGATTCAGACGTCAGAATAGGTTGTGTTTTTATTGTGGCGATGCTTCTCATGTCATTTCAGTCTGTCCTAGGCGTACAAAAAGGATCGCTAGTTCAATTACCATCAGTACTGTACAACCCAAGTTTTTATTATCTGTGTCCTTGATCTGCTCATTATCATCATTTTCTGTCATGGCGTTTGTGGATTCAGGCGCCGCCTTGAACTTAATGGACTTTGAGTTTGCCAGGCGTTGTGGTTTTCCCTTGCAGTCTTTGCAGAACCCTATTCCTTTAAGGGGCATTGATGCTACACCTTTGGCTAAAAATAAGCCCCAGTTCTGGACACAGGTGACCATGTGCATGGCGCCAGCCCATCAGGAAGATTGTCGATTTCTGGTGTTGCATAATTTACATGATGCTATCGTGCTGGGTTTTCTGTGGTTGCAGGCACATAATCCTGTGTTGGATTGGAAGTCTATGTCTGTGACTAGTTGGGGATGTCAGGGGGTTCATAATAATGTTCCTTTGATGTCAATCTCCTCTTCTTCAACTTCTGAAATTCCAGAGTTTTTGTCTGATTTTCAGGATGTATTCGGTGAGCCCAAGTCCAGTTCCCTCCCACCGCATAGGGACTGTGATTGTGCGATTGACTTGATTCCAGGCTGTAAGTTTCCTAAGGGCCGACGTTTTAACCTGTCTGTGCCTGAACATACTGCCATGCGGAGTTATGTTAAGGAGTCTTTGGAGAAAGGACATATTCGGCCATCTTCTTCACTGTTGGGAGCAGGTTTTTTTTTTGTTGCTAAGAAAGATGGCTCTTTGAGACCCTGTATTAATTATCACCTCTTGAATAAGATCACGGTCAAGTTTCAATACCCTTTACCTCTGCTTTCCGATTTGTTTGCTAGGATTAAGGGGGCTAGTTGGTTTACTAAGATTGACCTTCGGGGGGCATATAATCTTGTTCGTATTAAGCAGGGTGATGAATGGAAAACTGCGTTTAATACGCCCGAAGGCCATTTTGAATACCTTGTGATGCCATTCGGGCTCTCTAATGCTCCATCTGTTTTTCAGTCCTTCATGCATGATATCTTCCGGACTTATCTTGATAAATTCATTATTGTATATTTGGATGACATTTTAATTTTTTCCGATGATTGGGAGTCTCATGTGAAACAGGTCAGGATGGTATTTCAGATCCTTCGTGATAATGCTTTGTTTGTGAAGGGGTCTAAGTGTCTCTTTGGAGTGCAGAAGGTTTCTTTTTTGGGTTTTATTTTTTCTCCCTCATCTATAGAGATGGATCCGGTTAAGGTTCAGGCCATTCATGATTGGATTCAACCCACATCTGTGAAGAGCCTTCAGAAATTTTTGGGCTTTGCTAATTTTTATCGCCGTTTCATTGCTAACTTTTCCAGTGTGGTTAAACCCTTGACCGATTTGACGAAGAAAGGCGCTGATGTGACGAATTGGTCCTCTGCGGCTGTCTCTGCCTTTCAGGAGCTTAAACGCCGATTTACTTCTGCCCCGGTGTTGCGTCAACCAGATGTTTCTCTTCCATTTCAGGTTGAGGTTGATGCTTCTGAGATTGGGGCAGGGGCCGTTTTGTCTCAGAGGGATCCTGTTGGTTCCTTGATGAAACCGTGTGCCTTCTTTTCCCGTAAGTTTTCGCCTGCTGAACGCAATTATGATGTCGGCAATCGGGAGTTGTTGGCTATAAAGTGGGCGTTTGAGGAGTAGCGACATTGGCTCGAGGGAGCTAAGCACCGTATTGTGGTCTTGACCGATCATAGGAATCTGATTTACCTCGAGTCTGCCAGGCGGCTGAATCCTAGACAGGCTCGATGGTCCTTGTTTTTTTCCCGTTTTGATTTCTTGGTCTCGTATCTTCCGGGTTCTAAGAATATTAAGGCTGATGCCCTCTCTAGAAGTTTTTTGCCTGATTCTCCTGAGTGTTGTGAATTCCGTTCTGGAGCTCCCTCCTGTGGTTGCTAATGGTATTTTTGTGAGTTCTGCCCTTGGGCTCCCTCTGGTGGTTTCGAGTGGAACTGCTGCTCCTTTGGGTAGCTGTGGCAGCTGCCTCCACTGATCGCCTTGCCTGGGTTTGTTATCTAAACCTGCTCTGGGCTTTAGTTCATGCCAGCTGTCATTGTTCTTGGTTGGATTTGGTTCTCTCCTTGGATTTCTCATATGGCCTATCCTTGTCAGCAAAAGATAAGTTTTTGCTAGTTTTTGTTTGTCCATTTGTTTGGACTCTATTGCTCTGCAAATATGTCTCTTTTTGTCCAGCTTGTCACTATGTCATATTCAGGCTAGCTGGAAGCTCTGGGGAAGCAGATTTGCCCCTCCACACCGTGAGTCGGTGTGGAGTTCATTTTTTTAAACTCTGCGTGGATTTTGTAGTTTTTAATACTGACCGCACAGTATCCTTTTCTCTCTGTCTATCAAGTTTAGTATTGGCCTCCTTTGCTGAAATCTGATTTCATTTCTGTGTACGTCATTTCCCTCTCCACTCACAGTCAATATTTGTGGGGGGCTGTCTTTCCTTTGGGGTTTTTCTCTGAGGCAAGATAGCTTTCTATTTCCTACTTTCCCAGCTTCGGGTTGGGGATCTGGTCTGGTTGTCTTCCCATCATGTTCCTATGAAGGTTTCTTCCCCTAAGTTTAAGCCTCACTTAATTGGTCCTTATAGGATTTCTGAGATTATTAATCCGGTGTCTTTTCGATTGGCCCTTCCGGCTTCTTTTGCTATCCATAATGTCTTCCATAGATCTTTATTGCGGAAATATGTGGTGCCCTGTTATGGTTACCCCAATGACCAGGGGAATAAAAATACAAAACGGACTAGCTCTCGGGTGATGGAAACTAAGGTCGACCGTGACCTGAACCTGACCCAACACTTACAGTAGCCGGGGGATGTACCTACGATGCCCTAGACACCACGCGCCAGCCGGAGATCTAACTACCCCTATAAGAGGAATATACAGGCCTGCCTTACCTCCAGTGAGGAACCCCAAAAGATGATAGTAGGCCCCCACAGATATTGACGGTGAGTTCAGAGGAAATGACATACGTAGGATGAACAGCAGATTTAGCACAGTGAGGTCCGCTTACTAGATAGCAGAAGGACAGGAAAGTGTTACTTCACGGTTGACCTAAAAATCACTATTCAAAAACACCATCCAGAAATTACTTTAAACTCCAGTGACAACTCATGCCACTGGAGTAGTAATTTTCTGTCCACAAGAGCTTCCAGCACTGAAGAGTCACATTGCAGATAGCTGGACAAAAATAGCAAAAACAAGAAACAAAATTCAACTTAGCTGAACTGGAACTTGAGGCAGGTGAATGCAACTGAATGCTACTAGCACATTGTTGGCCGGCATGTGACTAACAGCCAAGCAGCCTTAAATAGGAAACTCCCCTAGAGGGTGGCGACAGGTAATCAGAGATGGAGGAAGGCACATAAGAGACACTACCATAACAGACCACCGGGGGAGCCCACAAACCGAATTCACAACAGTACCCCCCCCTTAAGGAGGGGGCACCGAACCCTCACCAGAACCACCAGGGCGACCTGGATGAGCACTATGAAATGCACGAACCAAATCGGGAGCATGAACATCGGATGCTGTCACCCAAGAATTATCCTCCTGGCCATAACCTTTCCACTTAACCAGATACTGAAGTTTCCGTCTGGAAACACGGGAGTCCAAGATCTTTTCCACCACATACTCCAATTCACCCTCAACCAACACAGGAGCAGGTGGATCAGCAGAAGGAACAACCGGTACCTCATACCTCCGCAATAATGACCGATGGAAAACATTATGGATATTAAAAGATGCTGGGAGGTCCAAACGAAAGGACACAGGATTAAGAACCTCCAGAATCCTATAAGGGCCGATAAACCGAGGCTTAAACTTAGGAGACGAGACCTTCATAGGAACAAATCGAGAAGACAGCCACACCAGGTCCCCAACACAAAGACGAGGACCAATACGCCGATGACGATTAGTGAACTGTTGAGTCTTCTCCTGGGACAACTTCAGATTGTCCACAACCTGTCCCCAAATCTGATGCATCCTATCAACCACAGCATCCACTCCAGGGCAATCCGAAGACTCCAATTGACCGGACGAAAACCGAGGGTGAAACCCTGAATTACAAAAAAATGGAGAAACCAAAGTGGCAGAACTAGCCCGATTGTTAAGGGCAAACTCTGCCAAAGGCAAAAAGTCAAGCCAATCATCCTGATCAGCGGACACAAAACACCTCAAGTAAGTCTCCAAGGTCTGATTAGTACGCTCAGTCTGGCCATTAGTCTGAGGATGGAATGCAGACGAAAAAGACAAATCGATACCCATCCTGGCACAGAACGTCCGCCAAAATCTAGACACAAACTGAGTACCCCTGTCAGACACTATATTCTCAGGAATACCATGCAAACGCACCACATTCTGAAAAAATAGAGGAACCAACTCAGAGGAGGAGGGCAATTTGGGTAAAGGTACCAAATGAACCATCTTGGAAAAACGGTCACAAATCACCCAGATGACAGACATCCTACGAGAAACCGGAAGGTCAGAAATAAAGTCCATAGAGATGTGCGTCCAAGGCCTCTTAGGAATAGGCAAGGGCAACAACAACCCACTGGCCCTAGAACAGCAGGGCTTGGCCCGAGCACAAACATCACAAGACTGCACAAACATGCGCACATCTCGAGACAAAGAAGGCCACCAGAAGGACCTAGACACCAAATCCCTGGTGCCAAAAATTCCAGGATGACCTGTCAACGCGGAAGAATGAACCTCCGAGATAACTCTACTGGTCCAATCATCAGGGACAAACAGTCTACCAGGCGGACAGCGATCAGGCCTATCCACCTGAAACTCCTGCAAAGAACGCCGCAGGTCTGGGGAGACAGCTGACAATATCACCCCATCCTTCAGGATGCCGGTAGGTTCGGAATCACCAGGCGAGTCAGGCTCAAAACTCCTAGAGAGGGCATCCGCCTTCACATTCTTGGACCCAGGCAGATATGACACCACAAAGTTAAATCGGGAGAAAAACAACGACCAGCGCGCCTGTCTAGGATTCAGACGCCTGGCCGACTCAAGATAAATTAGATTCTTGTGGTCAGTGAGGACCACCACCTGGTGTCTAGCACCCTCAAGCCAATGACGCCACTCCTCAAACGCCCACTTCATGGCCAGAAGTTCCCGATTTCCCACATCATAATTTCGCTCAGCGGGCGAAAACTTTCGGGAGAAAAACGCACATGGTCTCATTACTGAGCAGTCAGGATCTTTCTGCGACAAAACTGCACCTGCTCCGATCTCCGAAGCATCCACCTCAACCTGGAACGGAAGTAACACATCAGGTTGGCGCAACACAGGAGCGGAAGAAAAGTGGCGCTTAAGCTCTTGAAAGGCCTCCACAGCCGCAGAGGACCAATTAGCAACATCAGCACCCTTTTTGGTCAAATCAGTCAAAGGTTTAGCAATGGCAGAAAAACCCGCTATAAATCGGCGATAGAAATTAGCAAAACCCAAGAACTTTTGCAGACTCTTCAAAGAAGTAGGTTGCATCCAATCACAAATAGCCTGGACCTTGACAGGGTCCATCTCCATAGATGAAGGGGGAAAAATATATCCCAAAAAGGAAATTCTCTGAACTCCAAAACTACACTTTGAGCCCTTTACAAAAAGAGAATTAGCTCGCAAAACCTGAAAAACTCTCCTGACCTGTTGAACGTGAGATTCCCAGTCCTCCGAAAAAACAAGAATATCATCCAAATACACAATCATAAACTTATCCAGATATTCACGGAAAATATCGTGCATAAAGGACTGAAAAACGGAAGGGGCATTTGCGAGACCGAAAGGCATTACCAAATACTCAAAATGGCCTTCAGGCGTATTAAATGCGGTCTTCCACTCATCCCCCTGCTTAATCCGCACCAAATTATACGCACCACGTAGATCGATCTTAGTGAACCACTTAGCCCCCTTTATACGAGCAAACAGATCAGTCAGTAAAGGTAACGGGTACTGGTATTTAACTGTAATCTTATTCAAAAGTCGATAGTCGATACAAGGTCTCAATGAACCATCCTTTTTACCTACAAAGAAAAATCCTGCCCCTAGTGGAGACAACGAGGGGCGAATATGACCCTTTTCCAAGGATTCTCTGATATACTCCCGCATAGCAGTATGTTCAGGTACAGACAAATTAAACAAGCGACCCTTAGGAAACTTACTACCGGGGATCAATTCAATAGCGCAGTCACACTCTCTGTGGGGAGGGAGAGAATCAACTTTAGGCTCTTGAAAGACATCATAAAAATCTGACAGAAATGCTGGGATCTCAGAGGGAGTAGATGAAGAAATAGGAACCAAAGGTGCATCCCCATGAATACCCCGACATCCCCAGCTCAACACAGACATAGATTTCCAGTCCAAGACGGGATTATGAATCTGTAACCATGGTAATCCAAGCACTAAGACATCATGTAGGTTATATAATACAAGGAAACGAATAATCTCCTGATGGTCTGGGGTAAGACGCATAGTCACTTGTGTCCAATATTGTGGTTTATTGCTAGCCAAAGGTGTAGAATCAATACCCTTCAGGGGAATAGAAACTTCCAACGGCTCCAAATCAAACCCACAACGCTTGGCAAAGGACCAATCCATGAGACTCAGAGCGGCGCCAGAATCCACATAAGCATTCACAGTCACAGATGATAAGGTACAAATCAATGTCACGGACAAAAGAAATTTTGACTGCAAGGTACCTGTAGAAAAAGATTTATCAACCTTTTTATCAACCTTATTTATACGTTTAGAGCATGCTGATATAACATGAGCTGGATCTCCACAGTAGAAGCACAATCCTGTAATTTTGACGTTCGCCTCTAGACAAAACACGATCGCATTGCATATGCTCTAATGCCTTTTCAGAGGTCACCGCCAAATGGTGCACAGGTCTTTGCTCAGAAGACACCGCCATATGGTGCACAGGTTTTTGCTCAGAAGATACCGCCATATGGTGCACAGATTTTTCCTCAGAAGACCCCGCCATATGGTGCACAGATTTGCGCTCCCGCAAACGCCGATCAATCTGGATAGCCAATTTCATGGCATCATTCAGACCTGTAGGCACAGGGAAGCCCACCATGACATCCTTCACGGCATCAGAGAGACCTTCTCTGAAATTAGCTGCTAAAGCGCACTCATTCCATTTAGTAAGCACCGACCATTTACGGAATTTCTGGCAGTATATCTCAGCTTCATCTTGCCCTTGGGAAAGAGCTATCAAGGCTTTCTCAGCCAAAATCTCCAAATTAGGTTCCTCATAAAGCAACCCCAAAGCCTGAAAAAACGCATCTACATTCAACAACGCAGGATCCCCTGGCGATAATGCAAATGCCCAACTTTGTGGGTCGCCGCGCAGTAGAGAGATAACAATTTTAACTTGTTGAGTCTGATCACCAGCAGAGTGAGATCTCAGAGACAAAAACAATTTGCAATTTTCTCTGAAACTCAAAAACCGGGATCTGTCTCCGGTAAAGTATTCAGGCAGAGGAATCTTAGGTTCAGACATTGGAGCACGTATAACAAAATCTTGTAGGTTCTGTACTCTTGTCGCAAGGTTATTCAAACCTGCAACTAAACTCTGTGGATCCATGTTTCAAATGGGTGTAACCCAAGCATTCAGAGGTTAAGAGGAGAGGAGAAAAAAAAAAGGCTGAAGACTGCAGTTTAAGCAAGGAATACAAATGATCAAACTAAGGTGCACTTTCAAACACAGAAGAGAAAAAAAAAAAAAAACCTTTTCTCCTCCTTCCTGCTTTAGTGCATATTTTAACACATAGATTTTTTACAGGCCGGCCAAACTGTTATGGTTACCCCAATGACCAGGGGAATAAAAATACAAAACGGACTAGCTCTCGGGTGATGGAAACTAAGGTCGACCGTGACCTGAACCTGACCCAACACTTACAGTAGCCGGGGGATGTACCTACGATGCCCTAGACACCACGCGCCAGCCGGAGATCTAACTACCCCTATAAGAGGAATATACAGGCCTGCCTTACCTCCAGTGAGGAACCCCAAAAGATGATAGTAGGCCCCCACAGATATTGACGGTGAGTTCAGAGGAAATGACATACGTAGGATGAACAGCAGATTTAGCACAGTGAGGTCCGCTTACTAGATAGCAGAAGGACAGGAAAGTGTTACTTCACGGTCGACCTAAAAATCACTATTCAAAAACACCATCCAGAAATTACTTTAAACTCCAGTGACAACTCATGCCACTGGAGTAGTAATTTTCTGTCCACAAGAGCTTCCAGCACTGAAGAGTCACATTGCAGATAGCTGGACAAAAATAGCAAAAACAAGAAACAAAATTCAACTTAGCTGAACTGGAACTTGAGGCAGGTGAATGCAACTGAATGCTACTAGCACATTGTTGGCCGGCATGTGACTAACAGCCAAGCAGCCTTAAATAGGAAACTCCCCTAGAGGGTGGCGACAGGTAATCAGAGATGGAGGAAGGCACATAAGAGACACTACCATAACAGACCACCGGGGGAGCCCACAAACCGAATTCACAACAGTGCCCGTTGTTCCCTCTGTTGATCCTCCGGCCCCTGTGTTGGTTGATGGGGAGTTGGAGTATGTGGTTGAGAAGATTTTGGATTCTCGCTTTTCGAGGCGGAGGCTTCAGTACCTTGTTACATGGAAAGGTTATGGCCAGGAGGATAATTCTTGGGTTTTTGCCTCTGATGTCCATGCTGCTGATTTGGTCCGTGCCTTTCATCTGGCTCGTCCTCATCGGCCTGGGGGCTCTGGTGAGGGTTCGGTGACCCCTCTTCAAGGGGGGGTACTGTTGTGAATTCTGCTCTTGGGTTCCCTCCAGTGGTTGTTGGTAGTAATGCAGTTGTCCCTGGGTTGCAATCCTGGGCAGGTGTCCCTGCTGATTGCAGCTCTGACTGGGATATTTAGGTGTGCAGGATTCATTAGCCCTTGCCAGTTGTCCATTGTTCTTGGAGGTTTTGCATCTCTGTCTGGTTCCTCCTGCCCTGCTGCCAAATCAGCAAAGATAAGTGTCTGGTTTTGTTTCTACAGCACACATGCTGTGTGCTTTACAATTCAGTACTATTCAATGTTTTTTCTTGTCCAGCTTAGACTGTGTTTGGATATTTCAGTCAAGTTGGATTCTCAGGAGATGCAGATATACATTCCATGTCTTTAGTTAGATGGTGGAATTTTTGTATTATCTTCTGTGGATATTTTTAGGGTTTTAATACTGACCGCTTAATATTCTGTCCTATCCTTTCCTGTTTAGCTAGTGTGGCCTCCTTTGCTAAATGTTTTTTCTTGTCCAGCTTAGACTGTGTTTGGATATTTCAGTCAAGTTGGATTCTCAGGAGATGCAGATATACATTCCATGTCTTTAGTTAGATGGTGGAATTTTTGTATTATCTTCTGTGGATATTTTTAGGGTTTTAATACTGACCGCTTAATATTCTGTCCTATCCTTTCCTGTTTAGCTAGTGTGGCCTCCTTTGCTAAATCCTGATTTCTGCCTGCGTGTGTCTTTCCCCTAATACTCACAGTCAATATTTGTGGGGGGCTGCCTATCCTTTGGGGTTCTGCTCTGAGGCAAGATAGAATTCCCATTTCCATCTATAGGGGTATTTAGTCCTCCGGCTGTGTCGAGGTGTCTAGGATGTGTTAGGTACACCCCACGGCTACTTCTAGTTGCGGTGACAGTTTAGGGTTTGCGGTCAGTACAGGTTCCACCTACTCCTGAGAAAGTCTTATGCGGCTCCAATGTCACCGGATCATAACACTCCCCCATAGGGTATAATGTAGCTCCCCATAGGGAATAATGCAGCTCCCACCATAGGGAATGATGCTGTCCCCCTCATAGGGTACAATGCAGCTCCCCCAATAGGGTATAATGCTGCCTCCATAGGGTATAATATATCTCCCTCTAGGGAATAATGCTGCCCCCTCATAGAGAATAATGCTGCTCCCCTCATAGGGAATAATGCTGCCCCATTCATAGGGCATAATGATGCCCCAATCATAGGGAATAATGCTGCCCCCCTCAAAGGGAATAAAGCTGCCCCCCTTATAGGGAATGATGCTGCCCCCATAGGGTATAATGTAGCTCCCCTATATGGTATAATGCTGCCCCCCTCATAGGGAATAATGCTGCCCCCCTCATATGGAATAATGATGCCCCCCTCATAGGGTATAATGCTGCCCCATAGGGAATAATGCTGCCCCCTCATAAGGTATAATGCTTCCCCCTTCATAGGGAATAATGCTGCCCCCATAGGGTATAATGTAGCTCCCCTATATGGTATAATGCTGCCCCCCATAGGGAATAATGCTGCCCCAGACTCACTGATATATATATATATATATATATATATATATATATATATATATAAAGAAACACAATACTCACCTCTCCTCCTCACTCCCACGCTGATTCCGGCGGCGGCTCCATGTGAGGAGCTGCGCTGTAGTTGGCCTTGCACAAAGCAGGTATGCAATGAAGTGACATCATAGTGCACCCGCTGTGTGTTAGAAGTGAGGGGAATGATGGGAGAGGGAGTGTCATCTGAATCTCTCTCCTCCATTAATGCGCACTGGGGGGCAGCGCTGATGCCGGGACCCCCTGGCTTATGGCCCCATAGTGGCCATGTGGGCTTGGGGCCCCTGAGGGAAAGTGAGAGAGGGCAGGGGCTCTAGTCTGCGGACCCTGATACCGGGCAGTGTTAGCTACAGCATGCAGCAAACGCTGCCCGCTATTATAGTGAAATGAAGTCACTCCTCTCCATGCCCATGGGGGCATGGGGAAGCGTGAATATTCATTTACTTTAGCAGCGGGATCAGGCTTACGCTTCCTGTCACCCACTACTGCTCCGCTAGCACCGAGGGCCCCATTGCAGCTGCATAGTGTGCCGCTATTAGTGACACCCCACTGGCTGGGGGCCCCTGGAGCAGTGGGGGCCCTAGGCAGCTGCTGGTCCTGTATGCCAGCAGGTGTCAGGGCCTGGGCCCCCTGGAGAATCCACCGGTTCTCCGGTGGCCCAGTCTGACCCTGTATATGTATATGTACTGTATATATAGTGCCTTGAAGCAGGCAGTCATGGTGCCACACATATGTAATTTGCATACTTCCAGCCATATTCTAGCTAGACTGGAATCACTAAATGCACCCATCTGGTCAGAACATTACCACATGTATGCAAATAACATACATGCGGGCACGCGCCCATTGCTCCAGTTGCCGGCACCAGCGAAACCCCACAGTCACAGTGCACTCGATGTGAGGATTCACAAGTCTGCAGTCACATGGACTACTACTTTACGATTGTAATCCAGGGTGAGAATATTCAGGTTTTTTTTTTAAGTTTTTCTCTTTTCTTCATTTATTTTCCGTTACAATGCGGAGGGTTACAGTCATGCGGTATTTATTTTTAACAATGGGAGGCATTAGGGAATATATGCTACTTTATACCTACTGCATACAGTGGCAAATGTCACCACATTTCATTAGAGGAATACATCAGGGAATATTTTTGATATATACCTCCGACTGATGGAAAAATGGGATGTGAACAGAGGCAATATCTTTTGTACGTTTGATCCTTAGCTTCCCAGTAGTGTTTGGGCTTTTCCATATTATTGCTCAGTCAATATATGAGTGATGGTGTTATAAAAAGGTTTATAATATTAGCATTAAAGGTTTGGAAATGTAATGGCTGATGGTGGCTAATACTGACAAGACAGGTTGCACCATATTTAAATGAAATAACCTTTGTCACCCCTCGGTGATGAATTAAGCAGCAGCCAAAGACTGCTCTCTCCAATAATGTATTCTGAAAACTTTCCTATGGTAAATATTAACTAATGCAGGAATATTTACCTCTTTGAGTTTTATCAATTTGTCATTTCCTAAGCAATGTGAAATTGCATCTTTTCTAAGCACGTTCACCTCTTCATTCTGCAGAACATGCATATTTTCAGCCGTACATTTAAGCGGCTTCTGCTCTATGTTCCTTTCCGCTCTCAGACGAATCCTTTTCTGTTGTTTTTTTTTTTATCTACGATCACCTTGAAGTTTAGCCTTTGACATGGCCTTGAGATGTTTGTTAATGCAGTTTGAAAGCTCAATGTCTACACAAGGTAACATCAATAAATGAGAAGAAATGTAAAGAATTTTGTGGCAAAAAAGAGAAAAAAAAGAAAAAGCTTTTGTGACTGATTTGACAAGTGCTAAATACAATTACACCAGGTTTTATAGAACATGCAGAGATGGCTTTGTCGCTTTGTCACGCTTTTTTATTTATTTTTTTTCCCAAGCACAATAAAATAAATGGGGAAAAAATTATTGGTTTCCTAGGCTTAACACTATATTGTGAGGAAATGTACTACTTGGGCATGCCTCATCACACCACTAAAGCTTATTATATGCTCAATAACACAATAGTAAGTGTTGATTGCCATTTTTTTTCTATCTCTTCTGGTACATTGATCGTTTTTACATTTAGAAAAAAAATTAACAATCAGTCATAACACTGCATTTGTGAAGAAAGTTTCATTGTTTCAGTAAAAAAAAAATCCTATTAAATAAATGAATTAAATTGTTAGGGTTGGCGGTTGACTGAACCTCACCCAACAGTCGCAGGATGCGGTTGTCTCTCAGAACGTCGGGGACACTTATTGACATAGTGTCCAGCCTGCTTGCAAGCAAAACTGCTAGGTGGGATGCGTACTGGATGGGATTTAAATTTCGGCAGAGATCTCTGAGCCGGAGATTCCAAAGGATTGGAAAAATTTGGAGCTAGCCGAATCCTTTGCCTACACTGAGCTCGCTCCAATCTTCGCTCAGCATGCCGAAGATCGATGCGAGTGGACACAGTTATTAAGACCTCCAGTGTGGTAGGAATCTCCCTCGTGGTCAGTGCATCCTTTACATGGTCTGCAAGGCCCCTCCAAAATATGGGGATAAGAACCTTATCCGACCACTCCAGGTTGGTTGCTAAAGTCCAAAACTGGATGGCGAATTGGCTGACCATGGAGGAATCCTGCGTTAACCCTGAGTTAACGGCAAGTGTTGGAGCGCGGCATCATGGGTACCTGGGGCCCAAGGAAGACCTGTTTCAGAGAGCCTATAAAACGAGAAATGCTCTGAATCAGCTGGTCATTGCTCTCCCACAGCGGCGTAGCCACTTCCAACGCCCTGCCCATCAAAAGAGATATTACAAATCCCACTTTGACCCATTCAGACAGGAAAGTAGTGTCACTCACACACAGTAATGAAGCAGATGCTCTGCAATAGAGCTGTGTCACTCATACAGAGTAACAAAAAATATGATGCTAGACACGATCCCTGTTAACTTCACAGAGGAACGAAGCTCTCTAATGGAGCAGGTAGCATACAGTGGTCATACAGTCAGCAACTGCGCTCAAAACAAACTCCTCTCCAGAGGTGCTGGAATTCTAGTGGTTATACAGCCGACCCTGAGCACATGCTGACACAGACCACACAGTTGCAAAGTTCATACACACATGAACATAAGTTGATACTAGCACCCTTGCGTGTGCCTCTGAGACCCTTTCATATGTTCAATTCATGTCCAGTCATAAGGGACCTTACACACAGGCCAATCTGGAGCAGCCACCTCACCAGAGCAGCTGATGACTGACCACCAATGAGACGTCGCCACATTACGAGCATGCTCAGTAGAGTGATCTCCGGAGTTAGTCTCCAGAGAGTTCGCTCGTCACTGTTTACTGTTGGTTACCATAGGCTTGGCTGAAGAGCCAGCAGTAACCAGACGAACAGCACGAGCCTGAGCAAGACGTCTGTGCTCAGCAGCACCCGCAGCAGCCAAAGATGAATTGGAGACCGCTGATGCAGGCAATGCTTGGGATCCACCTTGTGCAGTGGGAGAATCCCGGCACCTAACAAATAATATAATATATCTGTTAATGAAGTCCATAAATATAAATTTTTGGAAATGTGGGTCATAATGTAAAATGAAGATTTTGTACAGTACAAATTTTCCCACCAGACTTTAGTGCTTTTTAATGATCATGCATTACTTATATAGTGTCATCATATTCTGCAGCGCTTTACAGACATTATCATCACTGTCTCAATTGGGGCTCGCAATCTAGATTCCCTATTAATATGTCTCTTAGCGTGTGGGAGGAAACCAGAAAAAAACACACAAACATGAGGTGAACAAACAAACTCCTTGCCGATGTTGTCCTTGGTGGGATTGGAATCCAGGACCCCAGTGCCACAAAGCAACAGCACTAACGATTGAGCCATTGTGATACCCATAATTGACCATAGATCAGTTTAGAATAGTCAGTAATCATTACAATTTCATTATTTGAAGGTTTATATTTAAAGGGGTTGTCCAGTCTAAATAAATAAGTCTGCAGTCACTCTGTGTGGCTGAAGACTTATTAATTCCCACAGCACATGTGCTGTGCACCGTGGGGATTCAACAGTTACAGACCCAGGACTAGAGGGTATGTATGCGTTATACATACTCCCGGCCAGGGCCTGTCAAGAAAGTGTCACCTCATTCCATACACTTGTATGGAGTGAGGCCACTCCTCATCTAATGACATGGCCATTAAGTGAGTATGGCTGGCTAGAGGGCATGGCCTTGCTCACACAATTGTATTCCTGGGAGTATGTATAACATATACTCTCCGGTCCTGGGTCAGAAACTAGCGAATCCCCACAGCGCACAGTGCATGCCCTGAGGATATTAATAAATCTGCAGTCACACAGAGTGACTGCAGACTTATCCATTTGGACCGGACAACTCCTTTAAGTGGAAAATTATCAAGAATATTAATATATATTTTATAGCTTTAGAAAATTTGTTCTGTATATCTTGACTGATTGTGGCGATATTAAAATAGACAATAGCAGCAATATTATGGACCTACGACCTCTGATTGGAAATGTCTATTAGATCCTCATGAATGACTTTTAAATCACCATTTGGTCAACTGTAAAAACTTGTTATGTGTAAATGTACCCTTAGACACAGCACACATGCTCAAAAGCTAGGAAGATTTGATAGCAGCCTATCTATCCTTGCTGTTTGCTTGAAATTTTTCACTAGAGATCAACCCTGAAAAATGATAACTCTACATGTTACCCATGTAGTCATTAATAGATTGATAATTAAGGTTTTGTTTTAATCAAAAATTATAAGTTAAAGGGAGCCTGTCAGCTGAATTTGGCGGGACCTTTTTTCGGTCCCATGGGCGGTGTTTTCGGGTGTTTTATTCACCCCTTCCTTTCCCGCTGGCTGCACACTGGCCGCAATATTGGCTTGAAGTTGATTCGCTTTCCTCCATAGAACACGCCTGCGCAAGGCAAGATTGCCGGCGCACTATGTCCCGGAAGTATTTCGCTGTGTTCCGGGACATAGTGCGCCGGCGCATGCGCACTAATGCTTATCGGCTTTGCCCGCAGTTGGGCAAAGCATTCTGCGCATGCGCAAGGCAAGATTGCCTTGCGCAGGCGTGTTCTATGGAGGAAAGTGAATCAACTTCAAGCCAATATTGCGGCCAGCGTGCAGCCAGCGGGAAAGGAAGGGGTGAATAAAACACCCGAAAACACCGCCCATCGGACCGAAAAAAAAGGTCCCACCAAATTCAGGTGACAGGTTCCTTTTAAACTGCACCTCATACAGCCAGGTTCCTACAGGACACTATTTAAGACGCACGTCACAACCAGGGAGTTCATCCCGGAAAAAAGTCCACACTAAGTAGTAGAAAAGACAGACATACTGTGCTTGTGAAAGATCTTTTGGATCGAAACATTGCAACAGGAGGAGGAATAAAATGTGATTTTTTTTCACCAACGTTTGAGGCGCTGTCTTTTCTACTACTTGGTAAGATTTTGTTTTAGTCTACCACTCATAGGAAACTACATCATGCTTGAATTTATTGTGAGTGACTATTTTTACAATATGGAATAAACGTTTTTGAACTGTTTTAATCAATAATCGATGGAAAAATCTTCTATTTGTTTTTCACTCTTTGACCACAAGGGGTAGGAGAGGCATTTCCATGCTGAGAATCATTGAAAGCCTCAAGCAAGGTGAGCTGGACTACACCTGTTTACAGAAGAAGGATGTCCCTATGGCTAGACTGATTACTGACCCTTACTGGAATCCATGTGAGAATAGATAACTTATCTGATGAAATACTGCACTCCTGTAGTCAAAAATGGTTAGTGCCGGTGATGTGCTGAGAAAAAAGGGGGGAGACAAGCGCACATAGTGTGATATTGAAAGGTACAGAAGAGAAGGGAGTTATGGATTTGCTCACCTGAAAGGGTTGTGATTGTCACTACTTCAATAATATCCCATGAATATGACAGCTGCTCCAGTCCCATCGGCAAATGAAGGAAAACCATCTTTTGCATATCGATTAGGCCTCTTTCACACTTCCGTCTTTTACGTCCCGTCATAATCCGTCGAGTTTTGAAAAAACAGGATCCTGCAAATTTTTCTGCAGGATCCTGTTTTTTCCCATAGACTTGTATTAGCGACGGATTGTGACAGATGGCCATCCGTTTCATCCGTTGTGCACTGGATCCGTTGGATAATAACTGTCCGTCGGGCGGAGAAAACGTTCAGAGGAACGTTTTTTCTGCACGTCGGAAAATCACTCAGCAACGGGTCCTGCGCTGCCCGTTGGCGGCTATAATGGAAGCTTATGGACGTAGGATCCGTTGCGGACCGTCAAACACTGGAATCCAGCGACGTATGCCGTTTTTCCATTCTGAGCATGCCTGGAAGGATTTTCTATTCCTGGAACAAAATAAAAAAATCTCTCTCTCTCTCTCCAGAATCATATACCTGAAAATCCAGGAAGGAACTCTTTCAACGCATCCATCATAACACTGGATGCGTTGCGCACGTTTTCTGATACTTTCACAACATCCGTCGATACGTCGCTTCGCTGCATTGCGACGCACCCGCTGCGACGGAAGTGTGAAAGAGGCCTTAGAAGAAAAAGAGGATTTACGCTTTGGTGTAGACTGCGCTGTTGCAGAAAGGAAGCAGTTCCAGAGTGGTTTAACAATTTTGTAGTTTTCATTTTTGAGTGTTTCATGCTCGCACAGAGCTCTTTTTCAAAAACAAGCTACTTAGCACAATCAGTATAACCACTTTTTCTCTTTTAGCAAAAATAAAAACAGCAAAATTGTTATTCCACTCTGGAACTGCTTCATTTATACAGCAGCGCGGTCTACTCTGAAACGTCAATCTTCTTTTTTTACTAAGGTGATGCATTCTCTTTGCATCCTGGATAAAATCATCTAAAGTATATTGCATACTATTACTTTTTTGTTAATCATTAATTACATATGTAACTAAACTTAGTGCAAATTGATTCTCAGGGCTCCTGCGGGATCATCAACTTGGTCACTTGAAATGGTCCTGTAAATTGATTTGCTCCAACTCTATATGTTACCCATTTAGACATTCTTGCAAACCCAATAGGTCATTCTTCTAAGACAGCTGTCAGCTCATGAACTTCCAATGGAAACATATAAAGGGGAATCCAGCTTTAGAAGGTCCTTTCTTATGTCTTACCAATAATCATTGTATATCTGTGCAGGATTCATTTGCAGAATTTACATTTATAATAAGTGAAAATAGGAACTGATCCGAGGTCGAAAACATTACAGCAATGGACAGGAAGATATGAACTTTCTATTAACTACATTTTAGTGTGTTGTGCTCTACAGCATCCATGTATCATGGTACATAGAGGCAAACCACAGTAGCCCTTAGATTTATTTCAACTTTCTCTTAAACTTTGTCCACATCAAAGTTTAATCTTGTGAACTAAACCCTAATTGAAAGTATCCATAGCCTTTAAAGTATGGTCTAAATTATGTCAAGCCACCACCTTCCCCCCATAATAACTCAAATCTGTTTTTGGTGCACATACCAGTTTAACATGCACAATAAATATCTCAATTCTCATGCATTGTTACTTGTTACCATGCACTATTAATTGTTACATCCACTGTAATCGTTACCATCTACTATTTTTGCAGTGAGAATCTTCTTCATCTGCATTCCCTAAACCAATAACCTGCCTCTCTGTTTTATATGTAAGATGTATGTCTTGCTGATTCCATTGTTGTAAGTCCTAGCCCCACCTTCTGTAATCTGTTGTGACAAGTCTGCTGGAAGAGATAGATTACACTTGACAACAGGCTTCAAACTACAAGTTAGGAAGTTAGCCATAAGAGACACCTAATAAGCAGTCTTTTGGACTAATTATTTGAGGATAGGACATTTTTTTTTAACTAAAGTGATTTGAAGATGGTCTATTTAGCACAAATTATCTAAACGTATAGCGACCATTTAATCATACTGAAAATTTCCTATACATAAGAGAGTGACCCCTCAGGAATTAATGCCACTCTCAACAGTAGTACCCACGACTTTGCAAGAGTCAATGAATATCGGGCATATACTGTGTTAGGGCTAGCGGAACTCACCAAGTAATAGGGTGATAGATACGAGGTGCGTTCACAGCCCGGGGTCCACCGTGCAGAGATACCTGCTGCAAGTAATGGCGGATGGACACTGAGCTCACACGTGGGTTAAACTTCACCTCGTGTGAAATGAAAGCGAGCTCTGTTGCCTCACAGAGTCGCGCTGTACACGGACTAGAACCCTAACTAAAAGTTGTGCTTGCTCTGGAACTCTTCTGTGCTAACCGCACACATGAAGGAACCAGATGCTAAGCCAAGGCTAATTGCCCCCACTGACGCTAGCTGCCTGCCTGAGTGCACAGCCCCAGAGCTACACAGACTCACACCACTTATATACAGTGTGGCAGAGTATCTAATGGCAACTGCCAAACACAAATGATACTAGCGCATGGCCGTGCGGCCATGCAAAACTTTTATAGCTGTAGCAGTTCAGGATCTTCCTTGTGGACCAATAGGAGCTGCTACAGGAGCTGAGCATGTGTCCCCCAACCTCCAATGAGAGGTCTTCCCCTGGGCATGCTCAGGAGGGGAAAAGCAGGACTTAGTCCCAGGAGTGCCTGCTCGTCGCCAGACAGCACTAGTTATAATGGCTGAACTTGGAAAGGCAGCAATAACCAAACGTGCAGTATCTGACCTGGCCAGGAGCTGGGACCGACGTCTCTGCTGAGCAGGCACCACTGCGGCTGGAAAAAAATGGGAGACCGCAGTGTACATGGCTCGAGATTCCCCCTGTGCAGCGGCAGGAACTCGATGCCTAACATTGGCCCCCCTCCTTGGGCCTCGCTACTCTCAAAGGCTGCAATGAGCAGCGGAGCCCGAATGTGCTCCACAGGCTCACAGGTCCTGTCGAAAACCGGCTAGAATATTGAAAGGATATATTGAATTGAAAAACCAAAAAAAAACGTACTATCCTTAAAACGATATTTTATTAAATTGTCTAAAATTCCAATAAATAAGACTCAAATGTATGCAATCAACATCAGCCAAATGGGTTGGGTAAGCTAGAAAAATGGGAAGAGATAGCAGATATACCTGACATAGTCCCTGTAGGTGGCCCTAAAGTATCTTAGACCTACCTACCAGCGGAGGTTGGCACCCTAGATTTCGATATGGCGCCTCCGCTCACCGTCGACTGTCCCTTCTCACCCTAATAGGGTCCTACTTGCTACCCACACCCAGGTACCCACAGACATACACACACAAATTGACCACTAGGTCACACTAACCAAAATACGTGAAAAAGTGAAAAAAGAAAAAAGTGAACGAAAAAATCTAAAAACACTGCAGACATTGCTGCATAAATGCACTAAATAGCATGTACCCCACAGTTACCTCAAAAAAAAATTCTTGAAGAAATATATAAATAGTGCAGAGCTATGGGGTACAGCCGGGCACAGTTGGAGTGTGCTCAGTTGAATATTCAGAGGTCATGAGTAGTGAAGCCTCTAATAGATGTAACAATAGGTCACTATCTTTGTTAGTGGTTGATGACCTAGAAATCATAGACAGACCAATAAGACTAATGTACAGAGTGGATCCCTAAGCAAAATTGCACCCCTCCGAAAAAGGTTAGCAGATATATGAGTACACTCAATGGATGTAAATATGTTGTTGGGTGATATATATATATTACACCCTAAATTATCCAAAAATAAACGGAACAAAATATTCAACAAAAACCAAAAAACAAAATAAACCCAAATGAAAAAATTATCTGCCTTATAGGGTATCACATATAGTATTTCTCATTTAGTTTAAGGGCTAAATGCACATCAGAATACAGAAACGACTGAGAACCATCCCTCATTACTCTCTCTATATTGGATAGTCTGATAAACTTTTACTACTATAAGTAGCATATTAGTCTGCACTCTAGATGCCATACGAGTTCCGCATCTTATACCATAGAAAAAATTAGCAAAACATTAAACAACATCAGAAAAAAGAAAGAAACACAAAAGAAATTGGTATCACATATAGTGTCTCTCAATTGCGTTAAATTAGTGCATCTAGAAGCCCAAAATATCTGAGGCCAATCCCTTATAGGATATCACATATAGTATTTCTCATTTAGTTTAAGGGCTAATGCACATCAGAGTACAGAAACGGCTGAGAACCATCCCTCATTACCCTCTCTATAATGAATAATCTGATACACTTTTGTTACTATAAATAGCATATTAGTCTGCACTCTAGATGCCATACGAGTTCCGCATCTTATACCAGAGAAAAAATTAGCAAAATATTAAACAAAATCAGAAGAAAGAAAGAAACACAAAACAAATTGGTATAGTGTCTCTCAATAACGTTAGATTAGTGCATCTACAAGCCCAAAATGTCTGAGACCAATCCCTCATTGCTGTCCTATAAGCAAGTACTGTACTTGGTCTGTCTTGACAGAGAAACATAAAGAAAAAAACTTATCTGAGTAGGTGACATATTCAGTCCCATCTCGCCATCCCTACGCGTTTCGCCCCTTCCCAGTTTAGGGGCTCATCAGGGGATAAATTCGGGTATAGCAGCAATGGCTTCAGAAGTCTAGCAACAATGGCTACAAAAAGTGGATTAGGGATTGGTCTCAGACATTTTGGGCTTGTAGATGCACTAATCTAACGTTATTGAGAGACACTATACCAATTTGTTTTGTGTTTCTTTCTTTCTTCTGATTTTGTTTAATATTTTGCTAATTTTTTCTCTGGTATAAGATGCGGAACTCGTATGGCATCTAAAGTGCAGACTAATATGCTATTTATAGTAACAAAAGTGTATCAGATTATTCATTATAGAGAGGGTAATGAGGGATGGTTCTCAGTCGTTTCTGTATTCTGATGTGCATTTAGCCCCTAAACTAAATGAGAAATACTATATGTGATACCCTATAAGGCAGATAATTTTTTCATTTGGGTTTATTTTGTTTTTTGGTTTTTGTTGAATATTTTGTTCCGTTTATTTTTGGATAATTTAGGGTGTAATATATATATATCACCCAACAACATATTTACATCCATTGAGTGTACTCATATATCTGCTAACCTTTTTCGGAGGGGTGCAATTCTGCTTAGGGATCCACTCTGTACATTAGTCTTATTGGTCTGTCTATGATTTCTAGGTCATCAACCACTAACAAAGACAGTGACCTATTGTTACATCTATTAGAGGCTTCACTACTCATGACTAGGGTTGAGCGACTTTCATTTTTTTAAGATCGAGTAGGGTTTTGGGAAACCCGATTTTGTCCAGAGTCGAGTCGAGTGCAGTCGGCCGATTATCGCTAAAAGTCGGGGATCGACCGAAACACGAAACCCAATGCAAGTCAATGGGGAAGCATAGTCGGCAGTGAGTGGAGGCCAGGAAAACACCTACAGTGCCCATTTTAATGCCAAAAACATCCATTCTTGTTTCTGAAGCTTGTCAATCTTAATTAACTTTATAATAATAGTTGGGCATAGGGAATTGGGGGTCATTTGGCAAAAGTTGTGGGGGGAGTAGGGCCGGCTCAAGTTTTTCGTGGGCCCAGGAAATGCGGACTACGTCACGGCGGTGTTGCAGGGAAAGGTAATTATTTAAAAGTTGCAAGTGCTGTGATCCTGAGCAAGCAGGGGGGGGGCCCACTCGTTCGCATTGCCACTGGCACAGGGCCCCTCAAAGTACGGCGGTGTGTTTGCATGGCGGGGGCGCCTCCCACCAGCAGCGACACTTTTGCGTACTCTGAGGGGCCCTGTGCCAGTGACGTCGCCAACGAGTATGCCCCCCCACCTGATGAAGGAACCTGCACTTTCATCTGCACCTTCCTCTTTGTCCCTGTGTAAGGTGGTATAACATGCGGGAAGGGGAACCTTACTTTCAGCAGGGACAGATTCTGGCTGTGTAGAGTACAAGGGGAATGTAGTGGTCTCGGTCAATGTACCAGCAGACTCATTTAGCAGTGGCTGGGCAATGGGCAGGATGAGGAGGAAACAGATATAGGGCCAAAGAATAAAGTAGGCTACATGCAGTTCAAAATTGGTAACAGGACTAAACAGGCGGCATTGCTTTGTTCAGTGGAGTAGCAAACCCAAGAGCAGCAGACACTGTTTCAAGGGCCTAACCACACTAGTAGGCCAAATGCAGTTTAATATCTGATAGTATAGGGCGAAAGCCAGAATGTGGAAGCTCAGCTTTGTTCAGTTGAGGACAACACCAGGGAGGGGCAGACACCTTTAGTAGGCCGGAAAAGCCTATTGCATTTTTTAAAATGGTAATTTGGAGCAGAAGGTTGAAGCTCAGCTTTATTTAGTTGAGGGCAACACCAGGGAGGGGCAGAAGCCGTTAGTAGGCCCTAACCACCATTTTTTTTTTAAAACCACTTAATGAGAGCCGGAAGGTTGAAGCTCAGCTTTATTTAGTTGAGGACAACACCAGGGAGGGGCAGAAGCCGTTAGTAGGCCCTAACCACCATTTTTTTTTTTTAAAACCACATAATGAGAGCCGGAAGGTTGAAGCTCAGCTTTATTTAGTTGAGGACAACACCAGGGAGGGGCAGAAGCCGTTAGTAGGCCCTAACCACCTTTTTTTTTTTAAAACCACATAATGAGAGCCGGAAGGTTGAAGCTCAGCTTTATTTAGTTGAGGACAACACCAGGGAGGGGCAGAAGCCGTTAGTAGGCCCTAACCACCTTTTTTTTTTTTAAAACCACATAATGAGAGCCGGAAGGTTGAAGCTCAGCTTTATTTAGTTGAGGACAACACCAGGGAGGGGCAGAAGCCGTTAGTAGGCCCTAACCACCTTTTTTTTTTTTAAAACCACATAATGAGAGCCGGAAGGTTGAAGCTCAGCTTTATTTAGTTGAGGACAACACCAGGGAGGGGCAGAAGCCGTTAGTAGGCCCTAACCACCTTTTTTTTTTTTAAAACCACATAATGAGAGCCGGAAGGTTGAAGCTCAGCTTTATTTAGTTGAGGACAACACCAGGGAGGGGCAGAAGCCGTTAGTAGGCCCTAACCACCTTTTTTTTTTTTAAAACCACATAATGAGAGCCGGAAGGTTGAAGCTCAGCTTTATTTAGTTGAGGACAACACCAGGGAGGGGCAGAAGCCGTTAGTAGGCCCTAACCACCATTTTTTTTTTTAAAACCACATAATGAGAGCCGGAAGGTTGAAGCTCAGCTTTATTTAGTTGAGGACAACACCAGGGAGGGGCAGAAGCCGTTAGTAGGCCCTAACCACCTTTTTTTTTTTTAAAACCACATAATGAGAGCCGGAAGGTTGAAGCTCAGCTTTATTTAGTTGAGGACAACACCAGGGAGGGGCACACAGACAGACTCCTTTAGTAGGCCTGAAAAGCCTATTGCATTTTTCAAAATGGTAATTTGGAGCAGAAGGTTGAAGCTCAGCTTTATTTAGTTGAGGGCAACACCAGGGAGGGGCAGAAGCCGTTAGTAGGCCCTAACCAAAGTTGAAGGCCAAATGCAGTTTAATTTCTGATACTATAGGCCGAAAGCCAGAAGGTGGAAGTTCCGATTTAGACAGTGGAGCACAATTTGAATTAGGGACTGCAGACAGACTTAGTAGGCTGTCCCCTGTGGACCATGCATCCACCACATTAACCCATTGCGCCGTAATGGACACGTAATCTTCCGTGGCCATGCCTACAGGTCCATGCGTCTGTTGTCAGGTGCACCTTTGTACTCACAGATTGCCAGAGTGCATGGACAATGCGGTCTTCTACATGCTGGTGGAGGGTTGGGATGGCTTTTCTCGCAAAAGAAGTGTCGACTGGTTAGCTTGTAGCGTGGTACAGCGTAGTCCATCATGGCCTTATTAATAGTAAATAAAATATATAACTAGGCTCTATGAACTTTTAAATAGGTTCCAGGGGTACACGGGCAGCATTGGTGTGGTCAGTGGAGGAGTATTGCAAGTAGGGGCTGCAGACAGGCTATCAAAGGCCTAAAATAACAAACAGTAGGCAGTCATGGCAGTTTTACATCGGTTACATGGATACACAGGCAGGCACTCCAGGCAGCATTGTGGTCAGTGGAGGAGTATTGCAAGTAGGGGCCGCAGACAGGCTATCAAAGGCCTAAAATAACAAACAATAGGCTCATTGCAGTTTTACAGCGGTTACATGGATAGACGGGCAGGCAGCTTGGTGGTGGTGAGTGGAGGAGTATTTAAAGTAGGGACCGCAGACAGGCTATCAAAGGCCTAACATAAGAAAATGGGCTGGCTGTAGGCACTTTATAATTGGTTCCAGGGGTACACGGGCAGCAGTGGTCTGGTCAGTGGAGGAGTATTTAAAGTAGGGACCGCAGACAGGCTATCAAAGGCCTAACATAACAAACAATAGGCTCATGATGGCAGTTTCACAGCGGTTACATGGATACACGGGCAGGCAGCTTGGTGGTGAGTGGAGGAGTATTTAAAGTAGGGACCGCAGACAGGCTATCAAAGGCCTAACATAAGAAAATGGGCTGGCTGTAGGCACTTTATAATTGGTTCCAGGGGTACACGGGCAGCAGTGGTCTGGTCAGTGGAGGAGTATTTAAAGTAGGGACCGCAGACAGGCTATCAAAGGCCTAACATAACAAACAATAGGCTCATGATGGCAGTTTCACAGCGGTTACATGGATACACGGGCAGGCAGCTTGGTGGTGAGTGGAGGAGTATTTAAAGTAGGGACCGCAGACAGGCTATCAAAGGCCTAAAATAACAAACAATAGGCTCATGGCAGTTTCACAGCGGTTACATGGATACACGGGCAGGCAGCTTGGTGGTGGTGAGTGGAGGAGTATTTAAAGTAGGGACCGCAGACAGGCTTCAAAGGCCTAACATAAGAAAATGGGCTGGCTGTAGGCACTTTATAATTGGTTCCAGGGGTACACGGGCAGCAGTGGTCTGGTCAGTGGAGGAGTATTTAAAGTAGGGACCGCAGACAGGCTTCAAAGGCCTAACATAAGAAAATGGGCTGGCTGTAGGCACTTTATAATTGGTTCCAGGGGTACACGGGCAGCAGTGGTCTGGTCAGTGGAGGAGTATTTAAAGTAGGGACCGCAGACAGGCTATCAAAGGCCTAACATAACAAACAATAGGCTCATGATGGCAGTTTCACAGCGGTTACATGGATACACGGGCAGGCAGCTTGGTGGTGAGTGGAGGAGTATTTAAAGTAGGGACCGCAGACAGGCTATCAAAGGCCTAAAATAACAAACAATAGGCTCATGGCAGTTTCACAGCGGTTACATGGATACACGGGCAGGCAGCTTGGTGGTGGTGAGTGGAGGAGTATTTAAAGTAGGGACCGCAGACAGGCTTCAAAGGCCTAACATAAGAAAATGGGCTGGCTGTAGGCACTTTATAATTGGTTCCAGGGGTACACGGGCAGCAGTGGTCTGGTCAGTGGAGGAGTATTTAAAGTAGGGACCGCAGACAGGCTTCAAAGGCCTAACATAAGAAAATGGGCTGGCTGTAGGCACTTTATAATTGGTTCCAGGGGTACACGGGCAGCAGTGGTCTGGTCAGTGGAGGAGTATTTAAAGTAGGGACCGCAGACAGGCTATCAAAGGCCTAACATAACAAACAATAGGCTCATGGCAGTTTCACAGCGGTTACATGGATACACGGGCAGGCAGCTTGGTGGTGAGTGGAGGAGTATTTAAAGTAGGGACCGCACACAGGCTATCAAAGGCCTAAAATAACAAACAATAGGCTCATGGCAGTTTCACAGCGGTTACATGGATACACGGGCAGGCAGCTTGGTGGTGAGTGGAGGAGTATTTAAAGTAGGGACCGCACACAGGCTATCAAAGGCCTAAAATAACAAACAATAGGCTCATGGCAGTTTCACAGCGGTTACATGGATACACGGGCAGGCAGCTTGGTGGTGGTGAGTGGAGGAGTATTTAAAGTAGGGACCGCAGACAGGCTTCAAAGGCCTAACATAAGAAAATGGGCTGGCTGTAGGCACTTTATAATTGGTTCCAGGGGTACACGGGCAGCAGTGGTCTGGTCAGTGGAGGAGTATTTAAAGTAGGGACCGCAGACAGGCTATCAAAGGCCTAACATAACAAACAATAGGCTCATGGCAGTTTCACAGCGGTTACATGGATACACGGGCAGGCAGCTTGGTGGTCAGTGGAGGAGTATTTAAAGTAGGGACCGCAGACAGGCTATCAAAGGCCTAAAATAACAAACAATAGGCTCATGGCAGTTTTACAGCGGTTACATGGATACACAGGCAGCTTGGTGGTGAGTGGAGGAGTAGTGCAAGGAGTGTCTGTCCCAGTACTCCCAAAATATAAATAGATGTTAATGTCTCGCAAAACAACCAAAACAAAAAAAAAAGGTGGCATACTTAGGTACAGGGGTGGGCTCATCTACTGAGTTTCTGACATTGTAATTTGGCAGTAACTATTTAATGGTGCCAATATAGGACACAGACACAGACTACTTTAAGTTGCATCATAGATGTCTACAAATTTGTATTGTCAGTGCCAGACATTGAATGATGTCAGCGAATAGACTAAAGATTGGTGGAGCTGTGCGACATAATTTTGCACGTGGTAGAGCACATTTTGAGCTGGGGTAGGGGGGAACTCTCTTGAGGCCGGCGGGACCGCCCCAGGGCCCCTCATGTTACAACGGTGTGTCTGACGTTGGGTGCGCACCACCACCGCCAGAGACACTACATTGTACTATGAGGGACCCAGTAGCAATGCCGTCAACCAAAAGCGAGCACACCCACCTCTTCAGACAAACAGCAGTCTCACGGGTGCTTGCGCCAAGTCGCGATACCACGGCCCCGTGTGGGGAGTTTTGCCATTTAGGGAGGTGTAAACATGTCGTATGCTGTACAATCAGCTGCAGCAAATTAGACATTAGAAAAGTAATTCACAGGCAAGAGCTTTTCATAGGAAAGCTAGGTGTCGGCCGGGCAAGGTGGGGCAAAAGATTTCGAAATCCAGTTGTGGTTCATTTTAATGAATGTTAGATCGTCAACATTTTGGGTAGCCAGACGAGTCCTTTTTTCGGTTAATATTGAACCTGCAGCACTGAATACTCTTTCTGATAGGACACTTGCTGCCGGGCAAGCAAGCTCCTGCAATGCATATTCTGCCAATTCTGGCCAGGTGTCTAATTTGGAGGCCCAGTAATCAAATGGGAATGACGGTTGAGGGAGAACATCGATAAGGGATGAAAAATAGTTAGTAACCATACTGGACAAATGTTGTCTCCTGTCACTTTCAATTGATGCAGCAGTACCTGTCCTGTCTGCGGTCATAGCAAAATCACTCCACAACCTGGTCAGAAAACCCCTCTGTCCAACGCCACTTCTGATGTGTGCACCCCTAACACTCCTAGTCTGCTGCCCCCTGGAGCTTGTGTGAGAACGATCACGTGCGCTGTGTGCTGGGAATGCCTGAAGCAAACGGTCAACAAGAGTTGATTGTTTGGTTGCTAATATTAGTTCCAAGTTCTCATGTGGCATAATATTTTGCAATTTGCCTTTATAGCGTGGATCAAGGAGGCAGGCCAACCAGTAATCGTCATCGTTCATCATTTTCGTAATGCGTGTGTCCCTTTTTAGGATACGTAAGGCATAATCCGCCATGTGGGCCAAAGTTCCAGTTGTCAAATCTCCGGTTGTGATTGGTTGAGGGGCAGTTGCAGGCAAATCTACGTCACTTGTGTCCCTCAAAAAACCAGAACCCGGCCGTGACACGCAACCAATTTCCTGTGCCCCCGTGAAAGTTTCCGCATTAAAAATATACTCATCCCCATCATCCTCCTCGTCCTCCACCTCCTCTTCGCCCGCTACCTCGTCCTGTACACTGCCCTGACCAGACAATGGCTGACTGTCATCAAGGCTTCCCTCTTCCTCTGGTGCAGACGCCTGCTCCTTTATGTGCGTCAAACTTTGCATCAGCAGACGCATTAGGGGGATGCTCATGCTTATTACGGCGTTGTCTGCACTAACCAGCCGTGTGCATTCCTCAAAACACTGAAGGACTTGACACATGTCTTGTATCTTCGACCACTGCACACCTGACAACTCCATGTCTGCCATCCTACTGCCTGCCCGTGTATCCTCCCACAAATAAATAACAGCACGCCTCTGTTCGCACAGTCTCTGAAGCATGTGCAGTGTTGAGTTCCACCTTGTTGCAACGTCTATGATTAGGCGATGCTGGGGAAGGTTCAAAGACCGCTGATAGGTCTGCATACGGCTGGCGTGTACAGGCGAACGTCGGATATGTGAGCAAAGTGCACGCACTTTGAGGAGCAGGTCGGAGAACCCAGGATAAGTTTTCAATAAGCACTGCACCACCAGGTTTAAGGTGTGAGCCAGGCAAGGAATGTGTTTCAGTTGGGAAAGGGAGATGGCAGCCATGAAATTCCTTCCGTTATCACTCACTACCTTGCCTGCCTCAAGATCTACTGTGCCCAGCCACGACTGCGTTTCTTGTTGCAAGAACTCGGACAGAACTTCCGCGGTGTGTCTGTTGTCGCCCAAACACTTCATAGCCAATACAGCCTGCTGACGCTTGGCAGTAGCTGGCCCATAATGGGACAACTGGTGTGCAACAGTGTCATCTGCCGATGGAGTGGTTGGCCGACTGCGTTCTGTGGAAGAGCTGTAGCTTCTGCAGGAGGACGAGGAGGAGGAGGAGGGGGTGCGAACGCCTACAGCCAACTGTTTCCTAGACCGTGGGCTAGGCACAACTGTCCCTAAATTGATGTCGCCTGTGGACCCTGCATCCACCACATTCACCCAGTGTGCCGTGATGGACACATAACGTCCCTGGCCATGCCTACTGGTCCATGCATCTGTAGTCAGGTGCACCTTTGTACTCACAGATTGCCTAAGTGCATGGACGATGCGCTGTTTAACATGCTGGTGCAGGGCTGGGATGGCTTTTCTGGAAAAAAAGTGTCGACTAGGTAGCTCGTATCGTGGTTCAGCGTACTCCATCAGGGCTTTAAAAGCTTCGCTTTCAACTAAACGGTAGGGCATCATCTCTAACGAGATTAGTCTAGCTATGTGGGCGTTAAAACCCTGTGTACGCGGATGCGAGGATAAGTACTTCCTTTTTCTAACCAGAGTCTCATGTAGGGTGAGCTGGACTGGAGAGCAGGAGATCGTGGAACTTTCGGGTGTGCCGGTGTACATGGCAGACTGAGAGACGGTTGGAGACGGTATTGTTTCCGCCGGTGCCCTAGATGCAATATTTCCTCCTACTAAACTGGTGATTCCCTGACCCTGACTGCTTTTGGCTGGCAAAGAAACCTGCACAGATACTGCCGGTGGTGCGGAAAATGGTGGCCTTACAGTGACGGAAGGGATGTTGCGTTGCTGACTAGCTTCATTGGCCGAGGGTGCTACAACCTTAAGGGACGTTTGGTAGTTAGTCCAGGCTTGAAAATGCATGGTGGTTAAGTGTCTATGCATGCAACTAGTATTTAGACTTTTCAGATTCTGACCTCTGCTTAAGCTAGTTGAACATTTTTGACAGATGACTTTGCGCTGATCAGTTGGATGTTGTTTAAAAAAATGCCAGACTGCACTCTTCCTAGACTCGGATCCCTTTTCAGGGATTGCAGACTGAGCTTTAACCGGATGGCCACGCTGTCCTCCAACAGGTTTTGGCTTTGACACGCGTTTTGGGCCAGATACGGGCCCGGCAGATGGAACCTGTTGCGATGTTGATGCCTGCTGCGGCCCCTCCTCCACCTCCGCTTCTGAACTACTGCCGCCTGCACCCTGTTCCCCCAATGGCTGCCAATCGGGGTCAATAACTGGGTCATCTATTACCTCCTCTTCGAGCTCGTGTGCAACTTCGTCTGTGTCACTGTGTCGGTCGGTGGTATAGCGTTCGTGGCGGGGCAACATAGTCTCATCAGGGTCTGATTGTGGATCTGTACCCTGAGAGGGCAATGTGGTGGTCTGAGTCAAAGGAGCAGCATAGTACTCTGGCTGTGGCTGTGCATCAGTGCACTCCATGTCAGAATCTACTTGTAATGGGCATGGCCTGTTAAATGTTTCACTTTCTAAGCCAGGGACGGTATGTGTAAAGAGCTCCATGGAGTGACCCGTTGTGTCGCCTGCTGCATCCTTCTCTCTTGTTGTAGTTTTTGCTGAGGAGGACAAGGAAGCGACTTGTCCCTGACCGTGAACATCCACAAGCGACGCGCTGCTTTTACATTTACCAGTTTCGGAAGAGGAGGCAAAAGAGCTAGAGGCTGAGTCTGCAATGTAAGCCAAAACTTGCTGTTGCTGCTCAGCCTTTAAAAGCGGTTTTCCTACTCCCAGAAAAGAGAGCGTTCGAGGCCTTGTGTAGCCTGACGACGAAACTGGCTCCACAGCTCCAGACTTAGGTGGAATATTTTTATCCCCACGACCACCTGATGCTCCACTACCACTACCATCATTACCAGCTGACAATGAACGCCCACGACGACCTCTTGCACCAGACTTCCTCATTGTTTAAAAATCGTAACCAAACTAACTTTATTTGTTGCTGTCAAACAACTTACACGGTGAGCTATAACTTCAGTATGATTTCAATATCCCTTAACAGGTTGGTGAGACCACAAGGAAAATCAGGCACAATGTTACACACTCTGTTTTCTGTGACACCAAATCACAGAGATGACACACACGCAGGACTGTCACTCAAGCACTAATGTCAATATTAATCTCCCACCTAATTTATTTTTTTTTTTTTCTCTGTGAGACTTTAGAAACCAAATAATATTTAAAAAAAAAACAAAAAAACAAGGCTTTCTATGGCCCACTGAATGAGAGATGGCACGCACAGGAGTGGCACACAAGCCCTGACTGAGGCCAATATTTTTCTCCCACTGATTGATGTAGTGTTTTTGTGTTGAGGTTGATTTTAAAACACAAATGAAGGAAAAAAATAAAAAGGCTTTCTATGGCCCACAATTAGAGAGAGAGGTGGCACACCCAGGAGTCAAGACTGGCACACAAGCTGAAATGGCAATATTACTCTCCCACTGTTTTTTTATGTATTTTTTTTTTATTTTCAGGGAGACTTTAGAAACCAAATAATATTTAAAAAAAAAAAAAAAAACAAGGCTTTCTATGGCCCACTGAATGAGAGGGACAGAGGTGGCACACCCAGGAGTCAAGACTGGCACACAAGCTGAAATGGCAATATTACTCTCCCACTGTTTTTTTATGTATTTTTTTTTTTTATTTTCAGGGAGACTTTAGAAACCAAATAATATTAAAAAAACCAAAAAATAAATAGGCTTTCTATGGCCCACTGAATGAAAGGGAGAGAGGTGGCACACCCAGGAGTCAAGACTGGCACACAAGCTGAAAGGGCAATATTACTCTCCCACTGTTTTTTTATGTATTTTTTTTTTTTATTTTCAGGGAGACTTTAGAAACCAAATAATATTAAAAAAACCAAAAAATAAATAGGCTTTCTATGGCCCACAATTAGAGAGAGAGGTGGCACACCCAGGAGTCAAGACTGGCACACAAGCTGAAATGGCAATATTACTCTCCCACTGTTTTTTTATGTTTTTTTTTTTTATTTTCAGGGAGACTTTAGAAACCAAATAATATTAAAAAAAAAACAAAAAAACAAGGCTTTCTATGGCCCACTGAATGAGAGGGAGAGAGGTGGCACACCCAGGAGTCAAGACTGGCACACAAGCTGAAATGGCAATATTACTCTCCCACTGTTTTTTTATGTATTTTTTTTTTTTATTTTCAGGGAGACTTTAGAAACCAAATAATATTAAAAAAACCAAAAAATAAATAGGCTTTCTATGGCCCACTGAATGAAAGGGAGAGAGGTGGCACACCCAGGAGTCAAGACTGGCACACAAGCTGAAAGGGCAATATTACTCTCCCACTGTTTTTTTATGTTTTTTTTTTTTTTTCAGGGAGACTTTAGAAACCAAATAATATTAAAAAAAAAAAAAAAAAAAAAAATAGGCTTGCTATAGCCCACTGAATGAGAGATAGCACACACAGCAGTGGCACACAAGCCCTGACTGAGGCCAATATTTTTCTCCCACTGATTGATGTAGTGTTTTTGTGTTGAGGTAGATTTTAGAACACAAATCACGGAAAAAATAAATAGGCTTTCTATGGCCCACTGAATGAAAGGGAGAGAGGTGGCACACCCAGGAGTCAAGACTGGCACACAAGCTGAAAGGGCAATATTACTCTCCCACTGTTTTTTTATGTATTTTTTGTTTTTTCAGGGAGACTTTAGAAACCCAATAATATTTAAAAAAAAAAATAAATAGGCTTTCTATGGCCCACTGAATGAGAGGGAGAGAGGTGGCACACCCAGGAGTCAAGACTGGCACACAAGCTGAAAGGGCAATATTATTCTCCCACTGTTTTTTTAGGTTTTTTTTTTTTTTTTCAGGGAGAATTAGAAACCAAATAATATTAAAAAAAAAAAAAAAAAATAGGCTTGCTATAGCCCACTGAATGAGAGATAGCACACACAGCAGTGGCACACAAGCCCTGACTGAGGCCAATATTTTTCTCCCACTGATTGATGTACTGTTTTTGTGTTGAGGTAGATTTTAGAACACAAATCACGGAAAAAATAAATAGGCTTTCTATGGCCCACTCAGTGAGAGATGGCACACACAGGGATGGCACTGTAGCAGAAATGCCAATCTTAATCTCCCACAAAAAAAAAAAACAAAAAAAAAAAAAAAACTGTCCTACAATTACTATCTCCCTGCAGTAATGTAAGCCAGGTATGGCAGGCAGCAATAGGAGTGGACTGATGCACAAATTAAATAAAAAGTGTGGAAAAACAGAAAAGATAGCTGTGCAGAAAGGAAGGAACAAGAGGATATGTGCTTTGAAAAAAGCAGTTGGTTTCCACAGTGGCGTACACACAGCAATACAGCTATCACGGAGCCTTCTAGGGCAGCCCAATGAGCTACAGCGCTGAGGGGAAAAAAAAAAAAAAATAGCTTCCACAGTCCCTGCACACCGAAGGTGGTGTTGGACAGTGGAAATCGCTGCAGCACAAGCGGTTTGGTGGTTAGTGGACCCTGCCTAACGCTCTCCCTGCTTCTGATGAAGCGGCAGCAACCTGTCCCTAAGCTCAGATCAGCAGCAGTAAGATGGCGGTCGGCGGGAACGCCCCTTTATAGCCCCTGTGACGCCGCAGACAGCAAGCCAATCACTGCAATGCCCTTCTCTAAGATGGTGGGGACCAGGATCTATGTCATCACGCTGCCCACACTCTGCGTTCACCTTCATTGGCTGAGAAATGGCGCTTTTCGCGTCATTGAAACGCGACTTTGGCGCGAAAGTCGCGTACCGCATGGCCGACAAGCACAGGGGTCGGATCGGGTTTCATGAGACGCCGACTTAGCCAAAAGTCGGCGACTTTTGAAAATGATCGACCCGTTTCGCTCAACCCTACTCATGACCTCTGAATATTCAACTGAGCACACTCCAACTGTGCCCTGCTGTACCCCATAGCTCTGCACTATTTATATATTTCTTCAAGAATTTTTTTTGAGGTAACTGTGGGGTGCATGCTATTTAGTGCATTTATGCAGCAATGTCTGCAGTGTTTTTAGATTTTTTCGTTCACTTTTTTCTTTTTTCACTTTTTCACGTTTTTTGGTTAGTGTGACCTAGTGGTCAATTTGTGTGTGTATGTCTGTGGGTACCTGGGTGTGGGTAGCAAGTAGGACCCTATTAGGGTGAGAAGGGACAGTCGACGGTGAGCGGGGGCGCCATATCGAAATCTAGGGTGCCAACCTCCACTGGTAGGTAGGTCTAAGATACTTTAGGGCCACCTACAGGGACTGTGTCAGGTATATCTGCTATCTCTTCCCCATTTTTCTAGCTTACCCAACCCAGTTGGCTGATGTTGATTGCATACATTTGAGTCTTATTTATTGGAATTTTAGACAATTTAATAAAATATCACAGGTCCTGTCCTCTGGGCCATGGCCCTTCCAGTCCACCAGATAGTATTTTTTGCCACATACCACCTTGCACCCCAAGATAGAATTCACCTCGTACTCATCCGTAGATGAACCTGATGTCCCGGCAGATGACTCAGAAAACCGAGACATGTAGACGGGCTTTAAGAGGGATACATGAAAAGTGTCGGTGATACCTAGGCGCGGAGGAATAGCCAAATGGTAGACCACAGGGTTGACCTGTTCCAGAACCTTGAAAGGGCCTATGTAGCGAGGCGTAAACTTAGTTGACTCAACTCGCAGCCTGATGGTACGGGCGGAGAGCTACACTAAGTAGCCAGGAGCAAAGGTCGGAGTGGGGCCCCAGTGTGCATCAGCAGAAACCCTCATTCTCTCCTTGGAGGCCTGGATGGCATCCTGTGTGCGGTCCCAAATGTCACGTGCCTCCACCGTCCAGTCTGCCACCCTAGAATCGGTGGATAACATGGGCATGGGCACAGGGACACGTGGATGCTGGCCGTAATTAAGGAGAAATGGAGTATGCCCGGCAGAGTCGGCTACGACGTTGTTCAAGGCAAATTCCGCCCAAGGTAACAAAGATGCCCAGTCATCCTGCCTGGCGGAGACAAAATGTGGCAAGTATGTGACCAGAGTCTGGTTGGCCCTCTCTACCAACCCATTTGCAGAAGAGAGATTCAGCTCAATGCTGAGTAAACAACAGAGCCCTCTCCAGAACCGAGACGCAAACTGATGACCCCGGTCACTGACAATTTTGTCAGGCATGCCATATAGACAGAAAACATGTCTAATGAACAATGCCGCTAAGGCCCATGCAGAAGGTAACCATGGAAGCAGAACCAAGTGCACCATTTTAGAACATAGGTTTGTGACTACCCAGATAACTGTGCAACTGTGAGACTTGGGTAAGCCTACCACGAAGTCCATCCCGACCATCTCCCAGGGTCTGTCTGCCACCGGCAGGTGGTAAAGTTGCCCAGCAGGCCGTTGCCGAGGAGACCGATTCTTGGTGCAGGAGACACACGCCCGAATATAGTCCCCAACGTCACAGGCCATATGCGGCCACCAGTTTGTCCTCACCAAAAGCTCAGATGTCCTCTTGGTCCCAAAATGTCCACCCACCCTGGACAAGTGAGCCCAAGAGAGAACCTCTGGTCGCAAATTAGATGGAATGAAAGTCTTGCCTGGGGGCACAGACACTAGCAAAACCGGAGCCACAGTTATCAGGCTCTCTGAAGGGACAATAAGCCGAGGCTCCTCCTCCTCCTACTCTGATGACACTAAGGAGCGGGAGAGAGCGTCGGCATGAATGTTCTTCTCCCCACAGAGAAAATGGAGGGTAAAGTGGAACCGGGAGAAGAACATGGACCATCTGGCCTGGCGAGAATTTAGCTGTTGGACGGTTTGCAAATGCACAAATTTTTGTGGTCGGTGAAAACTTGGAAGGGAAAATGAGCCCCTTCCAGGAGGTGTCTCCACTCTGAAAAGGTCAACTTCATGGCTAGCAACTCCCTATACCCAATGGAATAATTCCTCTCTGCCGGTGTGAAGGTCTTGGAGAAGAAGCAAGGATGCTTCTGATCTTGAGCATACTTCTGGAAAAGGAATGCTCCAGCACCGATGGAAGAGGCATCCACCTCCATGATAAATGGTTTATCAACATCGGGGTGATGTAAAATGGGAGCACTAGCAAAGTGTGACTTGATAGAGAGGAAGGCCTTGGAGACCTCCTCTTACCACAATTTGGGATTAGCTCCCTTCTTGGTGAGGGCAACCAGAGGAGCTACCAAAGTTGAGAAGTGGGGATTGACTGGCGATAATAGTTGATGAACCCCATAAAGCGCTGCACCGCTTTGAGAGAATGGGGTTCCTGCCAGTCCATCACAGCCTGTAGCTTGGCGAAATCCATAGCCAATCCTTGGGCCGAGATGATATAGCCCAGGAAAGGCAAAGACTCCCGCTCAAACACGCACTTCTCCAACTTGGCATAGAGGGAGTTTGCCCATAGGAGGTCGAAGACTTTGCAAACATCTCTCCGGTGGGAGTCTATATCTGGAGAGTAGATGAGAATATCATCCAGGTAGACTGCAACCAAGGTGGAGAGCATATCCCGGAAGATATCATTCACAAAGTCTTGGAAAATGGCTGGGACGTTAGAGAGCCCAAAGGGCATCACCATGTATTCATAGTGCCCATCCCTGGTGTTAAAAGCCGTCTTCCATTCGTCCCCCTCACGGATGCGAATCAGGTTGTAAGCACCCCGCAGATCTAGTTTAGTAAACACCCTTGCTCCCCGAAGCCTATCAAAAAGATCAGATATCAGGGGCAATGGGTACTTGCTCATAACAGTGATGGCGTTAAGACCCCTGTAATCTATGCATGGACGCAATTCTCTGTTCTTCTTCTGCACGAAGAAACACCCAGCCCCTGCAGGTGACACTGACTTCCTAATGAATCCTCTTGCCAGATTCTTCTGGATGTACTGAGACATTGCCTCCCTCTCGGGAGAGACAATGGGTAGACTCTACCCTGGGGAGGCTCAGCACCAGGCAAGAGATTAATAGGACAGTCATAGGGGCGGTTATGCGGAAGGGTATCCGCAGCCCTTTTGGAGAACACGTCCGCACAGGGCCAATATTGCTTGGGGAGAGAGGAAAGATCTGCGGGTACCTCAGTAGCCACAAAAACCTCTCTGACATATCTAAGTCAGGAATAGAGGGCTATAGTTAGCCCATACAACAAAAGAGGAGATATACCTACTCAAAACAATATACTGAGACTGGAGAAAAAGGAGTCCTACTAGGTATGGATAAGGTAGAACAAGTTTCAAATTTATTAAAGTTTCACATATCATAAATTACACATAGAAAATAGATAAAAAGTGGTACTTGTGCAAGAACAACAACCTGGGGTAACCATGAGACTCCCACAGCTTTGGTCCCTTAGTGCCTATCAATGAATACATAAGGTGCATGTGCATAATATTGGGGCACAGGGGGATAAGTGCGCTGCCATGATGAAAGGACCTATCGCATGCCACAATGGGAAGATAATCACAGAGTCCAAGGTACAAAAAATGGCAACCACTTACCACTGACAAAGGCTGAAGGGTCCTGGGATGGTTGTGAGGAAAGAAAGCCCCCCGACGCGCGTTTCGTGTCACCAATCGACCGCTTTATCAATGGAGTGACACTCCCTTGATAAAGCGGTCGATTGGTGACGCGAAACGCGCGTCGGGGGGCTTTCTTTCCTCACAACCATCCCAGGACCCTTCAGCCTTTGTCAGTGGTAAGTGGTTGCCATTTTTTGTACCTTGGACTCTGTGATTATCTTCCCATTGTGGCATGCGATAGGTCCTTTCATCATGGCAGCGCACTTATCCCCCTGTGCCCCAATATTATGCACATGCACCTTATGTATTCATTGATAGGCACTAAGGGACCAAAGCTGTGGGAGTCTCATGGTTACCCCAGGTTGTTGTTCTTGCACAAGTACCACTTTTTATCTATTTTCTATGTGTAATTTATGATATGTGAAACTTTAATAAATTTGAAACTTGTTCTACCTTATCCATACCTAGTAGGACTCCTTTTTCTCCAGTCTCAGGGTACCTCAGTAGTAGCAACCTGAGCGCATTCCCTCTGACATCTACCTCCACAAGATTCACTCCATCCAAAAATTCTGCCTGTGGACCACTCAATATGAGGGGATTGGTACTGTAGCCAAGGCATCCCTAACAGGACCTCATCAATTCCATCAGGAATGATGAGCAGAGATATAATCTCCTGATGAGATGGTGACATGGATAGAGTAAATGGGATGGTCTGGTGTGTTATCTTTGAGGGCAGTGTCGACCCATTCACCACTCGTACAGTCACTGGTTTGGTGAACATCACCAGGGGTATAGTGTGTCATTGGGCGAAGGCAAATGACATAAAATTGCCCTCTGCCCCAGAATGAACGCAAAGCTCTACCGAATGAGTGGATGAGCCTATGGCAATTGTCCCCTTAAAGGACAATTTGGAGGCAAATGTCGCCGTGTCTAGTGTACCTCCACCTACTACCACTAGATGCTGACGTTTCCCCGACCGCTGGGGACATCTGATGGCAAGATGTCCTGACTGCCACAGACATGACAGACCTTGAGTGCATCAGCAATCCGGGACTTAGATCCCGCTCGTGACACCTCCATGGCCTCATGTGACTTGGGCGCCTGTTGTGAATTCTGCTCTTGGGTTCCCTCCGGTGGTTGTTGGTAGTAATGCAGTTGTCCCTGGGTTGCAATCCTGGGCAGGTGTCCCTGCTGATTGCAGCTCTGACTGGGATATTTAGGTGTGCAGGATTCATTAGCCCTTGCCAGTTGTCCATTTTTCTTGGAGGTTTTGCATCTCTGTCTGGTTCCTCCTGCCCTGCTGCCAAATCAGCAAAGATAAGTGTCTGGTTTTGTTTCTACAGCACATATGCTGTGTGCTTTACAATTCAGTACTATTCAATGTTTTTTCTTGTCCAGCTTAGACTATGTTTGGATATTTCAGTCAAGTTGGATTCTCAGGAGATGCAGATATACATTCCATGTCTTTAGTTAGATGGTGGAATTCTTGTATTATCTGCTGTGGATATTTTTAGGGTTTTTATACTGACCGCTTAGTATTCTGTCCTATCCTTTCTTATTTAGCTAGTGTGGCCTCTTTTGCTAAATCCTGATTTCTGCCTGCGTGTGTCTTTCCTCTAATACTCACAGTCAATATTTGTGGGGGGCTGCCTATAATTTGGGGTTCTGCTCTGAGGCAAGATAGAATTCCCATTTCCATCTATAGGGGTATTTAGTTCTCCGGCTGTGTCGAGGTGTCTAGGATGTGTTAGGTACACCCCACGGCTACTTCTAGTTGCGGTGACAGTTTAGGGTTTGCGGTCAGTACAGGTTCCACCTACTCCTGAGAAAGTATCATGCGGCTCCAAGGTCACCGGATCATAACAGGCGCCTGGACTGGAGATTCCAAAGGTTTAGCGAAGATGGGAGCCAGCCAAAACCTCTGCCTACACTGGGCTCGCTCTAACCTCCGCTCATTAAAATGGAGGTCAATGCGAGTGGATACAGCTATTAGCTCCTCCAGTGTGGCGAGAATCTCCCTAGTGGCCAAAGCATCCTTCACATGGTGAGCCAGCCCCCTCCAAGATACAGGGATGAGGGCTTTATCCAACCACTCCAGCTCAGATGCTAATGTCCGGAAGTGGACGGCAAAATGGCTGACCATGGACGAGCCCTGAGTCAATGCCAACAGTTGGAGTGCCGTATCGTGGGTGACTCGAGGTCCCAAAAAGACCTATTTCAGAGTGTTTAAGAAAAGCGGAGCACTCTGCACCACATGATCACGACGCTCCCACAGCGGCGTAGCCCACTCCATTGTCCTGTACGACAGAAGAGATAACGAATCCCACCTTTGCCCACTCTGTGGGAAAATGTGCAGCCAGGAGCTTGAGGTGTATTGCGCACTGGCTCGCGAAACCCCTACAAGGTGCACTATCATCAGAGTATTTATCTGGCAGCAGGAGGCGAGATAAGGTGGGAACAGGGGTGACAGTGGACAAACGTGCTGCAGCCACGTTTGCAGCCTGAACAGTTACGGCGGAAGCATCCACAGCTGAGGTTGTGCGCTCAAGAGCCACCAACCTGCCCTCCAGCTGCTGGATGTACTGCAGCAGTTGCTGTTCGTCCGCCATTACTAGCCAGACCCTAGCGCTAGTATACTGTTAGGGCTAGCGGAACACACCAAGTGATAGGGAGATAGATATGAGGTGCGTTTGCAGCCCGGGGTCCACCATGCAGAGATACCTGCTGCAAGTAATGGCGGATGGACACTGACTTCACACATGGGTTAAACTTCACCCCATGTGAAATGAAAGCGAGCTCTGTTGCCTCACAGAGTCACGCTGTACACAGGGACTAAAACCCTAACTAGAAGTTGTGCTTGCTCTGGAACTCTTCTGTGCTAACCGCACACATGAAGAAACCAGATGCTAAGCCAAGGCTAATTGCCCCCACTGACGCTAGCTGCTTGCCTGAGTGTATAGTCCCAAGGCTAAACAGACTCACACCACTTATATACAGTGTGGCAGAGTATCCACTGGCAACTGCTAAACACAAATGATACTAGCGCATGGCCGTGCGGCCATGCAAACCTTTTATAGCTGTAGCAGTTCAGGACCTTCCTTGTGGACCAATAGGAGCTGCTACAGGACCTGAGCATGTGACCCCCGACCTCCAATGAGAGGTCTTCCCCTGGGCTTGCCGCCCAACAGCACTAGTTTTAATGGCTGAACCTGGAAGGGCAGCAGTAACCAAATGTGCAGTATCTGTCCTGGCCAGGCGCTGGGACCGATGTCTCCGCTGAGCAGGCTCCACTGTGGCTGGAGAAAAATGGAAGACCGCAGCGGACATGGCTCGAGATTCCCCCTGTGCAGCGGCAGGAACTCAATGCCTAGCATACTGTATGAAAAAACACCATAAGAGGAAAAACCTCCACTAACTTCTAGAAAGAAAAAAAAAACAGTACACAGGTAAAGGTGCTTACCTGTCGCGGCTCCAAACAAATGCACTATCAAGGTGCAGCGGACCCAAGTTAAGATGGCAACTACACAAGTGCAATAATACCGATGAGCAGCCAGCCTACAATCAGGGATTGGCCACTTGGCACACCAGTGCAGACAAATACTGTAAACTATATGTGGCATGTTCACACAGAAATGCAGGGCATCTGACTCAAAGCCTATTAGTGACGTCATATGGTGGGCTTAATCAGTGCTGACTAATGCATCCTGTGTGAACAGCGGCCACAGTATACAGAGCCAACTAGGGTCCAACTGCACCCCGAAAGATATAAAATGCACAAAAACATAATAGTGTATGTAAGGTATTGGTTTATATTATGGCCACAATACTTAAGCCGGCAACCCGCGTCAAGGGTCCTTGCATCTTGCCGGTCCTACTCTAAACAAAAAACACCATAAGAGGAAAAACCTCCACTAACTTCTAGAAAGAAAAAAAAAACAGTACACAGGTAAAGGTGCTTACCTATCGCGGCCTCCAAACAAATGCACTATCAAGGTGCAGCGGACCCAAGTTAAGATGGCAACTACACAGGTGCAATAATACCGATGAGGCAGCCACCCTACAATCAGGGATTGGCCGCTTGGCACACCAGTGCAGACAAATAAACTGTATGTGGCATGTTCACACAGAAATGCAGAGCATCTGACTCAAAGCCTATTAGTGACGCCATATGGCGGGCCTAATCAGTGCTGACTAATGCATCCTGTGTGAACAGCGGCCACAGTATACAGAGCCAACTAGGGTCCACCTGCACCCCGAAAGATATAAAGTGCACAAAACCATAATAATGTATGCAAGGTATTGGTTTATATTATGGCCACAATACTTAAGCCGGCAACCCGCGTCAAGGGTCCTTGTATCTTGCCGGTCCTACTCTAAACAAAAAACACCATAAGAGGAAAAACCTCTAGCATACTGTATGTCCTTTTAAAATTTCTCTTCTTTATATTTTATTTCAAGAAAAATAGAAAAATTCTTACTTTTTCAAAAATAATACAAAATTACCAATTTTATTAATTGGGTATTCACCACATAAAAAGCATTCTACCTTTTATATTATAGCACTATTGAACAAAAAACTCACACCAAACCAAATGTTAACAATTTACAGCAAATACAGTATAGTAATTATTACACTAAGAACATGCCTGTGGGAAATATCGCACATTTCTAAGCAACAAATAATTAATTTTTTTGCTAATAAAAACAACCTGTATCCAACCATAAGGAGGTAATTTATTTTCTTCAGGTTAATTACAAGTGAAAACGATAAACAGCCCAACTGCAATGAAAGGGGCAGCAACTTTCTCACTTCATCGAACAGGTACCGGCATGGTGCATGGAAGGTTGACTCATTATAGCTTTGTCTTTATTTTTCCTTCACAAAAGGAAAAAACTTCACAAAAACACAGAAAATAATAACTAAAGATGAGCAAATGGCTTTAGTGCAACATCTCTTTTGTCTCAAATTTCATTAAATAATTCAGATTTTCCAGAATCTGAATATGTTTTTTTTTTTCAACTAAAAAAAATGTAAAAATGTAAATTCAATAAAATAAAAAAAACAACAGGTCCTCACCTATCCCAACTATGTAGTGAAGCTTCAGTCTGGTTGTCTTCTTTAGTAAGGTCTTCACTGGGCCATCTTTGGCACAAGACGTCTTCAGTTCCTTCCAGTGCCTTTCATTGTGGCTGTGTCCTGGGCTGACTGGACTAAAATATCATAGTGTGCGCCTCATAATTTTGTGGTCCAGTCAGTTTAAGAGATGCTGAAGATTTGCATCAAGGATGTCAGATTCCAGAAAATGCCAAAGATGTCAAAGTGAAGATCACATCAGTGACCAGACCAAACAATATGTCTGGACAAAAATGGGGCTATGGTGCAGAACAGACAAGGGCTGAGTGAGTATTTTTTTGTGTCTGTTTTCTTCTTACATATTTTTAAAATTAATGGGGGTCTTGATACCTTCCAGACCCTAATAATGTACATTCAATTTTCATGAAATACACTTGATGCAAATCAACTTTTCTGACTAAATTTGAGTCAATTCTCAAAGTTGACTATTAGAACATTCACTTTTCATTCATTTTAGCATTAAATGTGAAAATAAAAAATTGGGCCAAACATGTGTGATTATTTTATGTCAGAATAGTTACCATTATTCAGTACTGTCTTGTTGTTTCAAAGTTTGACAAAAATGATGCAGAAAAATGCCAGACTATATAATTTTAAGATGTGACAAAAATAATATAAAATTAACAGCTACAAAATTGAAATAGTGCTCAAAAAACTCTATTCTTTCTAAATGAAAGCGTTCTTGCCAATCATGCAGCTACTCTAACCCTTGCAAATTACAGTAGATGTCCTCATTGGGAAGGTCATATCATAAAAAAAGCATAACTAGGAGTTCAGCACAGGATGGGGAGGTTGAGGCCAAACATATTTGACTAGGCCTCTATCCTAGGTAACCATGTTTAAAATGTTGGTGGAACACCTGTAGGGGCGCATTAGCAGATGGCCGTGCAGTTACTGAAAAAAAATTCAGTGCACATAGACCAATAAGTATATTACTACATACAGTGACATACAGTGTTAGATACCAGTTCTCAAGAACATATTAAGAGATAGTACAGTTATATATAGTGACTGGTGATGTTCAGATGACTATGATGACATGTTCCTGCCATGAGTCATCTGCAGTGATTACAACAAAGACAAATTGGACTTCTCATAATTCCAAATATTGGCTGTTGATAGCCTAATGCTGAGACTGCTGCTACATTGTTTGTCCTTATTTCATCTGCGGGACATCGTATCTATGCTCCTCTTAGCGCTTCACATAGTAATAATGTCCACCTTTATGCTGCTAACATAGTAAAATAATCCCTTTTTGCCTCCAAATGGTAAAATTGCCCCCTAGAAAGTAATAATGCTATCTGAGTTCTGTAGGAAGTAATTGTACCCATATTTTGTCCCTAAAAAATAATTCCTCTTATATGAACATTATATGGTTACCCTGAGTGCCCTAATAATGTATTAATGTGCTTAGTGTCTCAGCAAAAATTATAATAATGACCACCGAGTCCCCACCTCACATACATTCACCATAGCCCCAAAGTCCCCCCAACAAAAAGGTATTCATGGCAAAAGAATCCCCCATAAAAAGTTACAGTGCACCAGAAAATAAAAAAAAATATCACAACTACACTCACCTAACCACAGATCCTGGCGAGTCCATACCACCATGGTCAGCGTTCGTGCGAAGGTGGATTGACACAGTAATATAACCGCAAGGCTTCCTGTTCTACATAGGGTTTAACTGCATCAGTCTGCCATTCACAAAGAAAATAGTGTTATGAGTGGTGGTCGCTCCAGGTGGGCTCCAAAATATAAGTTGGCCGGGGCGGCCTTTGCACACCCTGGAAGCTATGCTGCTAATTCATGGACAGATATAGTTTGCCAGAAAAAGAGCATCTTACAGAGCAGATCTCAGAAACAGGGTTATCCCTATAAGATGATCAAATGCTTTAATAAGCAATATGGACAATACCATCCTTAAACGGAATCTGTCAGTAGGATCAACCATCCTTGATCCCTTGATATCTACAATTCAGTGTCTTATTCCAAAGAAATTCACATTTTTCTTAATATATAAATGAACTGTTAAGAGCTTTGGGCCAGACATCGTTCTCCCTGAAAATCTGCCTCCAGAGATTATTTTTTATGAAAAAGATGTTACGAGTGTGAGACAGGTAATGACTGACAGTCTCCTCTCCTTTTTTACATCTACATAAAGCCTTATTGGGAATAAATGTAATTTTTAAGAAGTTTGCAGCTTTATTTTTCTGGTCAAAATATTGGACACCTAAGTGGAATGCAGTGGGCCAAGTCAATGAGTTGTCTTGGGCATCTTGGTGACTGTTACTGTATGTAATCAATTCAGTAGAGTGTTGTATCTTGCATTATTGAAAGAACCATCAAGACACATGTGGACAAAGCCTTACTAGCAAAATGGCATTTGTAATAACCCAGAATTATCTTTGTAATTGTAAAAAATTACATTGTATTTGCTAATTTCACTTTAGTTGGATTTCTCAAGTTTTGTGGATCTTATGGAATACGCAACATAAAATCATTTACTACAGTCAATCAGTGAAGGATCTAGCACAATGTACTCTACATTCCTTAAATTAAATTGCTCTTAAGGCAGAGCTTAGTGCGCAGGTGCTGATTTATCTGTGCAGATGCGAGATTTCACCCGGCTATGTGGATGGCAAAGAAGGCGTCATGCATGTCAATTATAGCATGAGCACAGCTATCAGCAGCCAGTAGGAGAGATAGAGAAGCCGGGAGGAGGGATGGAGACCACAGAAATCATGCCCATTGGACCAGACCTAGATGGTAGCCTGATTCTAACGCATCGGGTATTCTAGAAGATGTATGTAGTTTATTTATGAAGATTTTAGAATAATGCAATTTATACACAGAATTCGGCCAGCCACGACCAATTAGCAAAGCGTGGCTCAAATCCCGCGCCAATTCGTGGCCGGACTGCATCTGTTGCTGATTGTTTGCAGCCGGCCACGTAGTATATAGCACAGCCCACAGAGTATATAGCACAGCCATGTAGTATATAACACAGCCCACGGAGTATATAGCACAGCCACGTAGTATATAGTACAGCCCACGGAGTGTATAACAGCCCACATAGCATATAACACAGCCACTTAATTTAAAACAGCCCACGTAGCATATAACACAGCTCACATAGTATATAACAGCCCACACACGCAGTATATAACACGGCCCACGTAGTGTATAACACAGCCCATGTAGTATATAGCATGTCCACGTATTATATTGCACTGCCACATAGTATATTGCACAGCCCACGTAGTATATTGCACTGCCCACATAGTTTATTGCACAGCCCACATAGTACATTGCACAGCCCACATAGTACATTGCACAGCCCACGTAGTACATTGCACAGCCCACGTAGTACATTGCACAGCCCACGTAGCACATTGCACAGCCCACGTAGTATATTACACAGCCCACGTAGTATATTGCACAGCCCACATAGTACATTGCACAGCCCACGTAGTACATTGCACAGCCCACGTAGTACATTGCACAGCCCACATAGTAGATTGCACAGCCCACGTAGTACATTGCACAGCCCACGTAGTACATTGCACAGCCCACGTAGCACATTGCACAGCCCACGTAGTATATTACACAGCCCACGTAGTATATTGCACAGCCCACATAGTACATTGCACAGCCCACGTAGGATATAGCACAGCCCACGTAGTACATTGCACAGCCCACATAGTAGATTGCACAGCCCACGTAGTACATTGCACAGCCCACATAGTATATTGCACAGCCCACATAGTATATTGCACAGCCCACGTAGTATATTTCACAGCCCACGTAGTATATTGCACAGCCCACGTAGTATATAGCAATGTGAGCATCATATCCCTGTTAAAAAAATAATTAAAATAAAAAATAGTTATATACTCACCTTCCGTTGGCCCCCGGATGCAGGCGAAGCATTTACCGATGCTCCTCACGCGCTCTGGTCCCAAGAGTGCATTGCAGTCTTGCGAGATGATGATGTAGTGGTCTTGCGAGACCGCTACGTCATCATCTCACGAGACCGCAATGCATGGAGCGGTCACCGGAACGTCGCGAGGAGCAGGAAAGGCCGGTTCCTGATCAGGGGGCCGACAGACAGTGAGTATATAACTATTTTTAATTTTTTTAACATTAGATCTTTTTACTATTGATGCTGCATAGGCAGCATCAATAGTAAAAAGTTGGTCACACAGGGTTAATAGCAGCGATAACGGAGTGCGTTACATAGCGGCATAACGCGGTCCGTTAACGCTGCTATTAAACCTGTTTGAGCACTGACTGCGGGGAGTATGGAGCGGGCACTGACTGTGGGGAGGAAGGAGCGGCCATTTTGCTGCTGGACTGTGGCTGCTGCTGATTGGTCGTGGCTGTTTTGCACGACCAATCAGCGACTTGGGATTTCCGTTACAGACAGGCAGAAGGACAGAAAGACAGAAGTGACCCTTAGACAATTATATAGTAGATTGATGGACAGCAGCTCAGGCGCTGATTAAGGTCATAGTTTTAGTTGACACAGGACAAAACTGGTGACAGGATCACTTTAAAAGATAGTAAGGTGCCAGCTGCTGCAGCTCTACTGGTTAGCATATCCAACATGGTAACGCCGATAGATTGGATATAGCAAGTAATCTGTACTGCTGGTGTGCTCCCGATCAAGGAGTCAGAATCAGGTAAAAGTACTGGTAGTGCGGTTTATTCTCTATGTTTTTCAAAGTATTTCAGCTTACTCTAGAGAAGTTGGAATACTTTGAAACACTTAGAGAATAAACTGCACTTCCAAAACTTTTACCTGATTTTGACTTCTTAATCTGATATATACCAGTAGTGCAGGTCACCCGCTATCTCCAAGCTAAACATATTAACTCAACGTTTCATCTTCTTCAAGTTTGGAAGGTAACTTGAGTACTCAGAGGAAACACTGCAAGCAGAGAAAATATACTTACTGCTTGTACATGTTGCTTTTTATTGGATTTAAACCCAGAACCCCAATTCTGTAAGGCTTCATAGGTAACCATTGTGCCATTATTTTTTCTTATATTCTAGCGCACCTCTGAATAATGTTCCATGCTGCATATGTGGCCAGAATGCAAGTACAGTTTTTGTGCTGCCTGCTTGGTGGGATAAAAAGCTACCATATCTTCCAGAATTGTGAAGAAAAGCTGGATAGGAGGGCATGGATAATTATTATTGCAGATTCATTTTATGGTTGTCTCTAATATCGTTACTAGGGTCATATTTCATAAATCTGTAGTCAGCTTTTGTGCCTCGCTTTCCGAATACCTGCAGAAATGTTTTGATTCAGATTCAATGCCGACATCAATTTCTGCCCCATTATTGTTGTATCTGAAATTTTCTTATGACACAATTTACATTCTGAATTAGAAACTGCGGATGGAGACACTGATTCATAAAGACACGGCAGCGTGTTATGACTGCTTTTATGTGGACAATGTAAATGGCTCCTCTATTGTATTGTGAACTGTTTAGTAAATGTTATTTGTATTCATCATTAGAGTGTATGTACCACAAGAAGATTAAAATCTTATGTCTTCCTAAGTGCCATATAAGAGAAGAAATTCTTACGAGAATTACATTTTCCTTTGTTGGTTTAAAATTACAGACCATTGCCTACCTGCTGCTTTTCACGTCGTATTTCGGTGTACAGTATTTCCATTTTATGGAGACACATTTTTCAAGTGATTGTTGAAGCCCATTAAACTACTAGAATTGCTCAACGCTTTTAGAAACGAAAACTCATGGGGCTTTACTTCCCATCTTTTTTTGCCTTCAGCACTGAAGAGAAAACAAAGGCTCATGTTTTATGCTTTTTGGTGAATGTTGCAGTTTGATAGTTCTTGCTTCTTTCCAGTTGACTTTAACCCTTTGACGATCATTGGAAAACACTGCAAGCAAAGCAACCTCGTCGAAACATAAGCGATTTCTGTTTCCTGGCACCGAAAAGGTTGAATCCTGTTTCTAAAACTGCACATTGACTGAATGAAACATTATATTGTGTTTAATAATAGAATAATAACGAGAAGCCAGTACAATTCCGTTTCGAGTTCAAAGAATTGATGGTACGGCTTGGCACGCTGGAATTTGTACACAGCAGTAATAAAATATTTGTTTTCTTTTTGCTCTTCTGTCTTCGAGCCACTTCAAAGCCAATTCTCATTAAGATAAAGGCAGGGATGTAGATTACAGATGCCAAGCTCACATAATACCAATTTGTTAAACCCTGCTGTGAAATAGATTATTTATTAAAATGCTTTCATTCTATTAAGCTCTCCTAAATCATATTATAATTTAGATATGAAGTGCCTAATATGACCTCTAATTTAGCCCTTCCTATATTATAGATTGTAGAATAACAAAGAAGGAGACATTTCATAACATGATTTCTGCAATAAAATGACTGTTTTGTTTTGTTTTGTTTTTTTAAATAAAGCTGGAACCTTGAAATTAAACTTTGTGACACCATAGGTGCCTTCATAGTACATTTTAAGAGAATATGCATTAAAATGATATATCCTGTCAACTAAAGCCGGCTGAATCCCCCGATGTAGGTGGCCTTGACCAACAGTCGAGTAGGTTTGATTGCCTCCTCTATTGTCTCTTTACTGATAATGCTGGGAAAGATAAGAATCCACATGTCCGATTTTGGATTGATGATCATGTTCTTCTCCGCAATTTGAGGAGGAGTATGGCAAGAAAAAAAGACAGGTTTGCATAATGAGTAGTCCTGAGTACAAAGGAGCCAAGAGAAATGGCTTTTGGCAGAAAAATTGGTCCGACAACTATCTATTATGCTTAGAGCTCCTTACAGAAAATTCTCTGTTTGACTTTTATTGAATACTAGATGGCAGCCCGATTCTAAAGAATCGGGAGTCTAGAATCCATATATACTTTATTTATTCAAATGTAAGAATAATACAATTAATAAATAATAGTAAGAAAGAACAAAAAATGGCTGCACTCACCAGCTCTTGACAATTCTTGTTATTTAAGGTACAGTTACACAGGATCCATGAACATGCTTATGAGGGGAGGAATGAAAGACATCAGACAACAACTTTGCGTGTTGTGGCAAATGCCACAACAACGGTTCTTTGCTTAAGAACAATAATGTAAATAATAAATAATATGTATCAATAACTATGTATATTGGTATGTTCTATGACATTTTAAAATATTTCATTATTATGTGGAAAAGCTCTTAGTACCCATACTGGCGCATACTTGTGTGCCCATCAGGTATTTTCACAGTAATTTTACATCTGATGGGTTGGTATGAAACGTTTTTAATCATCTCTTGGGCTTAGCTAAGCCTTCATTTTAAATAATTCTAATAAGTACAACAGAAATAAAAGCCTTTTTGTGTATCCAAATTTTTTGTGTATCCAAATTTTTTGTGTTTATTTTTACAGAAGTGTAAAATTTAAGAAATCAACGTTCATAGTACACCGATGGGCTAATATAAGCATGCCCATCAACCACGTCACGGTAGCCTTTGAACTGATGGGTCCTAACTAACTGATTCCTATTTCTTAATACTCAAACCTCTTTCACATCTGCATGTTTCTGATATTTGCAGAAGTAATGTTAAAAACAATACAACTTCCACACTTGGCACCAAAGAACTGACCTACAACACACTTTCAGCAAGTGCCATGCAATGTAGATGAAGCTTGGAGTTAACTTGCAGCAAATGCGGCAAACGCGGCTTCGACAATTGCATTAAATGCAGCCACAACAAAAACACTGGTAAGTGGAGATTTTGTGGCGAAAACTGCAGAAACCACATGTGCCGCACCTGCCGCAAGTGAAGTACAAATTCCGTATACATTGCATGCAACTCACAGCAAGAGTGGCGTGGGTCAGCCCTTAGGCAGGAAGTGCAGAAATAGCCTTTTTTCCACCATAAATTCTCCAAATAGCAGAAAAATGTTGATGTGAAAGCAAAATCTCTATTCTTTCCCTATCTATCTAAATATGTACCTATCTATATATCTATTTCTATGTACAGAACACACCTGGAGATAGAGATGTGTGTGAACAGCCATCCCACCCGTCTCTTACCTGTTCACAAAAACCTCACCCTTTTTAAAAACAAAATGAAATCTCTCAGCAGCTATACTGCTGGAGCTTCAAATACAGGTTCCTATCACCAAATACAGGCATTTGGATGATACACATCTTACATCTTGTACTTAATGTGTGTTCTACTTACCTATAAAAATATGTATTGATATATCATATTTCTAAATTTATGTAGATATGATATAGAGTTATTAACCCTATATGCTAATGAGTACGTATGTTATATATGTATTTCCTACATAAGTACTTTAAATCTATATGTCTATGGCTACACTAATTTTTTTTTGTTTTTGTTTTTTTTCCTTATCTCTATACATAGAATTTGCCTATTGCTGTCTATGTTATTAGAAAAACTGAATAATGAAAAAAAGAAAAGTAACTTTAAACTAAAATATTTTTGTAGATAATATTACGTGTGAAGACTTTAGTACTATCAGCCAATAATTGTCCTTGAAGTGGTGTATTAACCACTTTAACCCTCACATTGCAACATTGCTTCACCCTGGAAAAAGCAACATACAATTGACCATGGGCAAAAGCAGGTTCTGGTAGATAAATACCAACTCGATGGAGGGTCTGGCCTTGAGATTTATTTATGGTCATTGCAAATGCGGGCTTGATGGGAAATTGTCTCCGTCTTAATTTAAAAGGTAATCCAGTCTCTGATGGACACAAATCAATTCGTGGAATGAATACCACATTTCCTGCTGCTGACCCACTAATTACTTTAGCCAGTATGATATTGGCATGTAAGGCAGTGACAATGAGCCGCGTACCATTGCAGAGACCTTTGTTTGTGTTCAGATTACGTAATAACATGACAATGGTGCCAATTTTAAGTTTCAGCCGATGTGAAGGCATTCCGGTTGGTGTTAGTGAATTCAAAAACTCAAGTGGGTATTGATCGAGGTCATCAGCTTCATCAGGATCGATGGAATCATCACTAGTGTTGAGCATTCCGATACTGCAAGTATCGGGTATCGGCCGATACTTGCTGTATCGGAATTCCGATACCGAGATCCGATATTTTTGTGATATCGGGTATCGGTATCGAAACAACATTAATGTAAAAATGTGTAAAAGAGAATTAAAATAAAAAATATTGCTATACTCACCTCTCCGACGCAGCCTGCACCTTACCGAGGGAAGCGGCAGCGTTCTTTGTTTAAAATTTGCGCTTTTCTTTCCTTTACGTGAGTCCCGGCTTGTGATTGGTTGCGTGCCACCCATGTGACCGGGACGCAACCAATCACAGCAAGCCGTGACGTAATTTCAGGTCCTTCAGGATTTTAAAATTACGTTCCGGCGTTGTGATTGGTTGCGTCGCAGTCACATGGGCGACGCAACCAATCACAGCAAGCCGTGATGTAATTTCAGGTCCTTAAGGATTTTAAAATTACGTCCCGGCTTTGTGATTGGTTGCGTCGCAGTCACATGGGAGACGCAACCAATCACAAGCCGTGACGTCACGGGAGGCTGGACACGCGCGCATTTTAAAATGGGCGCGTGTCCAGCCTCCCGTGACGTACCGGCTTGTGATTGGTTGCGCCGCGATCAACCAATCACAAGCCGGGAGGCTGGACACGCGCGCATTTTAAAATTTTAAAATGCGCGCGTGTCCAGCCTCCCGGCTTGTGATTGGTTGATCGCGGCGCAACCAATCACAAGCCGGGACGTCATGGGAGGCTGGACACGCGCCCATTTTAAAAAGCGCGCGTGTCCAGCCTCCCGTGACGTCACGGCTTGTGATTGGTTAATGGCGGCCATGTTGCCGGGACGCGGACCAATCACAGCAAGCCGTGACGTAATTTTGTCACGGCTTGCTGTGATTGGTCCGCGTCCCGGCAACATGGCGCCGTGACCAATCATAAGCCGGGACGTCACTGGAGGCTGGACACGCGCGCTTTTTAAAATGGGCGCATGTCCAGCCTCCCGTGACGTCACGGCTTGTGATTGGTTAATGGCGGCCATGTTGCCGGGACGCGGACCAATCACAGCAAGCCGTGACGTAATTTCGTCACGGCTTGCTGTGATTGGTCCGCGTCCCGGCAACATGGCCGCCCTGACCAATCACAAGCCGGGACTTCACGTAACCAAGTAAAAGTGCAAATTTTAAACAAACAACGCTGCCGGTTCCCTCGCTGAGGTCCAGGCTGCGTCGGACAGGTGAGTATAGCGATATTTTTTATTTTAATTCTTTCTTTTACACATTTATATGGATCCCAGGGCCTGAAGGAGAGTTTCCTCTCCTTCAGACCCTGGGAACCATCAGGAATACCGTCCGATACTTGAGTCCCATTGACTTGTATTGGTATCGGGTATCGGTATCGGATTGGATCCGATACTTTGCCGGTATCGGCCGATACTTTCCGATACCGATACTTTCAAGTATCGGACGGTATCGCTCAACACTAATCATCACTGATATATTCAGTATAGTCACCTATCAATAAATCCATGACTTGGGAATTGACTTTCTCAACGTCCTCATTTTTTGGACATAAAATTGCATGAGATGCAGCTGTATTTATGCTTTCGGTGTCATTCACATCAATACAAAGATTATCTCCAAAAATTTCAATTATTAAAGAGCCAGTGCATACCATGTCTGGAGGAATTTCAATTACATCATCTCCAAGGTTATGTTCATTAGATAGTTCACCATTTCCCAGTTGAAGCAACCAACTGCTGTAGTGAGGATCAATGGAGCGCATGTTGTTAATAAGTGGCAGGCCAGTAACATGTTGCCAGTGTTGTGAATATTTTATACAGCTCTCTACAACATCAGTTCTTGTCCCATGAGGGATGACAGGAAGACATTGTCTAAAGTCGCCTCCAAAAACAATCACTTTACCTCCAAACGGTGTTTTTTTCTTTGTGAGCTACATTTGTTGTCATGACATCACGTAAAACTCTATCAATGACATGCAATGCATATTTGGATAGCATTGTGCACTCATCAATAATAAAAAGTTTAGTGCTGTGCAAATCTTTTGCTGCATCGGTATCATTCTTAATCCTGGAAACAGATGTTTCATTCACAGGAATTGGAATCCCATAAAGAGAATGAATGGTTCGTCCACCTTGTAGCAAGTTGGCGGCAATTCCAGTAGTGGCAGCAGGTGACACAATGTCTCCTTGTCCTCTTAGCTGATGTAGGAGTAGATGATATAGGTACGTTTTTCCGCTGCCACCAGGACCATCAAGGAAAAAACACTTTGCTGTAGAATTAGTGTCTTCTAAAGCTTGAGTGATAGCATCAAAAGCAAAAAGTTGGTCCTCATTTAGAGTAGCTTTCATTTCAGCAGCTGATGATAACTCATAATCTTTATCATACTGTGGGAGGAGGTGTTGTTTCTTGACTGGACGTGGCAAATTAAAATCAGTATAAGTTTTGCCATGAGCTTTAAGAACATGTTGGACATCTGTCATAGCATAGCCTTCACAATTGACACACTCCAGAGTGTCGGAGTGGTATGCATAGCAGTAGTCTTCTACAAAGTGTTCCTTAAATTCATCCCATAAGTCCCGAGGTTTAGCTGGAGGACCAAAAATACAAATGTAGGCAAACATGTCACGTAGCTGTGCTGGCATGTTGAGAATACTGGCATCAAGTAATGTATTTCTCCACAGACTATCATCAAATAGTAAGCCAAGAGCTAATGCCGCATCTTTGAAGGTTTCATGTGTGACTCCGTGCACAGTTTTTATGCTGTCAAAACTGGTTGCACCTTTGACATGTAACAATAACAATCTTAAATAGTAGCGATCTTGGTCTTTCACACTGACAGTATACATTCGTCCAATCACAGAACCACCTGCTCGCTTTCTAACTTCCCAAGAACCTTCTTTCCAAACATAGTTTTCAGGAATTTCACGGTATAAATAAATATGAGCATGATGGTCGTTCTGATTAAGCTTGAAGTAGGCCATAAGTGTAGAATTTTGATGGAGCTTTTGTTTGATGTTTCCAATAGAGTCATCCTCATGAAAATAGAGTGGCTGAGAATGCGGTAGATGTACAGTAAGGCGAATGATGCTATGAGATAGTTTATGCATTGGATATGAGAATATTCGCCAAGCTGCCTCTGGTGCACTGACATATCTTGAATCCATGAATTGGTGTGTTTCATCATGTTGGATGTTAGTCTGGCAGATTTCAAGATTGGCTTTATCATGTCCTTTGTAGACGTATTTAAATAAATATTTCACAGCCTGAATGGAACCACAAACTTCAACATTTATATGGCACTTGTATTTTAATAGCAGGAACGGATTATATGGAACCACCCACGAATTGTCAATCATGTTAGAATGGTGTTGAAAAGATGGGCCAAAGTGTCTGCGATAAGTAGGATAGGCGTCCTTAGCTATGATGGTTCTTGGTTGCAAATCTTTAGGGAAACCTTTTGTACACTTCCCCAGATCCATACAGGGAGAATTTGGGTTGTGTTCTCCACACGGACCATGAATCATATGTTGGAGAACAATTTTATGGAGCTGAGGGTAGTGGGTAGGATTGGGAATTTCAGCCCACACTGTATTGTCTATGTCCTCCTCAGTCCTTAATTTGGAGTTGCTGTCCAGAATAATCAAAATGTGAGCGTGTGGAAGGCCACGTTTTTGAAATTCAATTACATGAACCATAGCGCAAACTTTCCCAAATAATCCGTTGTTAATGTCTTTTAAGAGTGCTTCCAGTTTTATTTTGAAAACACGTGCCACCAAATCAGGTCTATGTTCCACACGCTGCCAAGGTTCGAAATTCTCAGTAATCTCATTCCATTTCGGATTACAGGTCATGGTGATGAATAGATCAGGATGACCATATTTAGTCACAATAGCCATGGCATCCTGGTACCGCTGCTGCATATTCCTGGGACTGCCTTCAAACGAAGATGGTAAAATGACCGTTTTCCAATGGGGATGCCCTTCTCAATGGATTTTTTCTGGAGATGTTCCTGGAGTACACAATAATCCTCTACTTTCAAATCCTTTTGGTGTTGACGGATATAATTTAGGCGATTTGCCTCGATTTTCACATAAGCATCCACTAAGTACTGCTGAGTGAGTTTACCACCATTCAGGAGTGGATTAAACTGATTACGGACAGACAGCACATAGCAGTAATATTGCAGTTGTGTAACTCTGCGTGGACTTTGCCCTTGTTGCTTGAGGCCATCATGCCAGCCCTGGTCTCCATAAGGGAAAAATAAAGGATAGAGTAAAGCATCTAAATTACTGTGTAGAATGCTGACCTGTTGTGTTCTTGGCGCCAAAGGATTTTTGGGGTCCGGTTGTAAATGTATTAAAATATCACGATTAAATGGTGGCTCTCCATTGTCATTTTCAAATACGACAGCAACTTCATTGACAGTTGGATTATTATATCGGCGAGGGTCTTGATTCCGATCTTGTTTAAGGGCCATGATGATATTTGGCATGAGAGTGCCATTAGCTTCAGCTTTAAGATGTTCTTCATGTTCCACATCTCGTAACATTTTGTAGGCAGCAACAAAGGGATTCACATTGTCTAACTGAAGAGCAATTATACTCATCAAAGTGGGATGACATTTTTGATTTTGTTCACAGTTTAAACGTTGTTCATTCGCGGTAGCGGTATCCAAAATATACAGTTGGGCATAAGCTGGAACTTGATCATCACTGGGATGTAGGGTTCCAGTACGATGATATATTTGTCCATGTATACGGAAACAGTAAGGGCCATGTCCAGGTGGAGGGGATATATTGGCACCCATGGAGGCGAAAGCAAATGAGCTGTTAATACTACGAATATTTTCCATGAGATTCTTACTGAACTCACTCTCCCCTGTCAGCAATCGTTTAAAGACCTCGGGATATTGGGGTATAGGTATATGCACTTTACTCTTGTGACAACACAGAGTAAAATTTTTATCTGCTGGTATCTCAGCATTAAAATGTAATGCTTGACAATGTTCACATAAATAGTTCATAGGACCACAGGAGTGTTCTACTATGGTACTGTCATCATTAGTAAAACCTGTAGGATGTTGAGGTACAGGTTGTGGTAACGGAGCATTGGAATGTTTCTTTAAGCCAACATATATAAAGCGTGGACCTGGTAGAGGATCTTCACTGTCCACAGATTCAATCACTGAGGAGTTGGAAGGTGTATCGTGGTCAGGGTTTATTAATATGGAGGTGCAAGCGGTTTTTTTGCGCCGTTCACGGCGTGCACCAGCTGCATTTGGTAATGGTTTGTTTGTTGCCTTAGAAGAGTCAGGTGTGAAGCATGTCTTATAAGCAGACTTAACGGTGTACAGGCGACGGCGTTTATCATTTGGAGTGTAAGTAGGACAGTGTTTGCGCTTACGTGCAGATTTACCAACGGTTAAAGGAGCTTGAGGCTGCACACATTCTATGAATGGAGACAAAGAAGCTGTATTGTGGGCAGAATCTATGAATGAGGACGTGGAAATATTATGTTTGCAACGTTGAGAGCGTGCAGCAGCAGCTTTATTACTTAATCAATTAGTTTTGTCCTCAAAAGACTCATTAGTAATGCGTTTATTGCAAGCAGCATTAACAGTGTCCAGGCGCTTCTGTCTGTCCTCTGTAGTCTCGTTAGCACGCTGTTTGCGCTTACGTGCGGCATCGGCGGCTTTTCGCTCTGCGTCATTGGTATACTTATTATCAGACCTGATGTTACGTGCGCCATCAGCAGCTTTGGGCTCTGTGTCATTAGTATACTTAACAGTGTCCAGGCGCTTGCATCTATCCTCTGTACTCTTGTTAGCACGCTGTTTACGCTTACGTGCAGCATCGGCGGCTTTTCGCTCTGCGTCATTGGTATACTTATTATCAGACCTGATGTTACGTGCGCCATCAGCAGCTTTGGGCTCTGTGTCATTAGTATACTTAACAGTGTCCAGGCGCTTGCATCTCTCCTCTGTACTCTTGTTAGCACGCTGTTTGCGCTTACGTGCAGCATCGGCGGCTTTTCGCTCTGCATCATTACCATACTTTATATCAGACCTGATCTTACGTGCGCCATCAGCAGCTTTGGACTCTGTGTCATTAGTATACTTAACAGTATCCAGGCGCTTGCATCTATCCTCTGTACTCTTGTTAACACGCTGTTTGCGCTTACGTGTGGCATCGGCGGCTTTTCGCTCTGCATCATTACCATACTTTATATCAGACCTGATCTTACGTGCGCCATCAGCAGCTTTACACTCTGTGTCATTAGTATACTTAACAGTATCCAGGCGCTTGCATCTATCCTCTGTACTCTTGTTAACACGCTGTTTGCGCTTACGTGCGGCATCGGCGGCTTTTCGCTCTGCATCATTACCATACTTTATATCAGACCTGATCTTACGTGCGCCATCAGCAGCTTTGGGCTCTGTGTCATTAGTATACTTAACAGTATCCAGGCACTTGCATCTATCCTCTGTACTCTTGTTAACACGCTGTTTACGCTTACGTGTGGCATCGGCGGCTTTTCGCTCTGCATCATTACCATACTTTATATCAGACCTGATCTTACGTGCGCCATCAGCAGCTTTGGACTCTGTGTCATTAGTATCCTTACTATTAGAGCTCATGTTGGCTAAGCTAAACAGCTTTAAGCGTGGTGGTGGCAAACAACAGGTTAATAAGAGGCAGTGTCAGGTAGTAGGAAAATAGCCAGTTAATAATAGGCAATAGTTCTTTGCAGGAATACAGATATTAATAAATAGGCAGTTTATATTGCAGAGAAATTGCTGGGCAATAATGGACAATGTCCTTATGTGGCAAATAATAGAGCAATATACCCAGTGTGGCAAAGAAGAGGTTAATAAACGGCAGCCTCTCAGTATAACAGTCAGTGAATAATAAGCAGTATATGGAGAAAACACCAAACAAAAGTTCAAAATTGGTGTGAAAATGTCACTGAACCACTTCACAACTAAATATATATAGTTTTGGTAAATGGTATTATCATTTTTTTGACGAAATTCGGCAGGAGCTTGAAGAGCGACGTCACTGGGACCGCCTCCACGCAGTAGAAACTTGCTGTGAGGTAAAAATTCAAAAATCACACCAAAATGGCGGGCGGAGTGTGTCACAGTACGGCACATTTCTGATTGGTCTCTCGCGGCAGGCGGCAACCGATCAGAAAAGTGCCGCGCACCACGAAGGCATATATCTTTGTCCACCCTGAGCAGGTGTAGGACGCTGGTGACGTCACTTATCTCCGGACATTATCTCTGGACAAAGCCACGGAAGTTGGCACAAATTGCCGGAAGTAGTATTCTAGGCAATTATATATTAGATTTTAACCCCTTAACGACCGCCGATACGCCTTTTAACGGCGGCCGCTAAGGGTACTTAAACCACAGCGCCGTTAATTAACGGCGCTGTGGAAAAAGTGAATAGCGCCCCCCAGAGTCGGATTTTCTCTGGGGTCTCGGTTGCCGAGGGTAGCCGAGACCCCAGAGAACATGATTCGGGGGGTTTTTACCGACCCCCGAGTTGCGATCGCCGGTAATTAACCGTTTACCGGCGGTCGCAACAAAAAAAAAAAAAACGCGATTTGCCGTTTAATTTCTCTGTCCTCCGATGTGATCGCACATCGGAGGACAGAGAAATGTGGTCCCCGATGGCCCCCAATAGCCCCCCAATACTTACCTACCTCCCCCGGTGCTCCTCGTGTCTCCCCATGGGCGCCGCCATCTTTTTTCCGGGAAAAAATGGCGGGCGCACGCGCAGTGCGCCCGCCGCCCGGCACCCGGATGTTCTTTGGGGTCTCGGCTGCCGGGGGTAGTCGAGACCCCAAAGAACATGATCGGGGTCGATTTGCACCGACCCCTGCTTTGCGATCGCCGGTAATTAACAGTTTACCGGCGACCGCAAAAAAAAAAAAAAAAAAAAAAGCGATCAGTTATTTCTCTGTCCTCTGATGTGATCGCACATCAGAGGACAGAGAAATAGGGGGATTCGGGGACCCTATCATACTCACCCGGGGTCCCTGGGTCCTCTTCTGTCTTCTCCTGCCAGCCGGCTTTTTCATCATGGCGGGCGCATGCACAGTGCGCCCGCCATCTGCTGCCATCTGCCGGCCGGCAGGAGAAGACAAGTTGGGGCTAAAATTAGGGTTAGGGTTAGGGTTAGAGTTAGGGTTAGGGTTAGGGTTAGAGTTAGGGTTAGGGTTGGGGCTAAATTTAGGGTTAGGGTTAGGGCTAGGGTTAGGGTTAGGCTACTTTCACACTAGCGTTTTTTGGCTTCCGTCGCAATGCGTCGTTGGAGAAAAAACGCATCCTGCAAAAGTGCTTGCAGGATGCGTTTTTTCTCCATTGGCTTGCATTAGCGACGCATTGCGACGGATTGCCACATGTCGCATCCGTCGTGCGACGGATGCGTCGTGCTTCGGCGGACCGTCGACACAAAAAAAACTACATGTAACTTTTTTGTGCGACGTGTCCCACATATTTCAGTGCCACGTGCCACGTATTTAAGTGACACGTGCCACGTATCAAAGTGCCACGTGCCACATATTTCAGTGCCACGTATCAAAGTGCCACGTGCCACGTATCAAAGTGCCACGTGCCACGTATCAAAGTGCCACGTGCCACGTATCAAAGTGCCACGTGCCACATATTTCAGTGCCACGTATCAAAGTGCCACGTGCCACGTATCAAAGTGCCACGTGCCACATCTTTCAGTGCCACGTGCCACGTATTTAAGAGACACGTGCCACGTATCAAAGTGCCACGTGCCACATATTTCAGTGCCACGTGCCACGTATTTAAGTGACACGTGCCACGTATCAAAGTGCCACGTGCCACATATTTCAGTGCCACGTATCAAAGTGCCACGTGCCACGTATCAAAGTGCCACGTGCCACATATTTCAGTGCCACGTGCCACGTGCCACGTATCAAAGTTCCACGTGCCACATCTTTCAGTGCCACGTGCCACGTATTTAAGAGACACGTGCCACGTATCAAAGTGCCACGTGCCACATATTTCAGTGCCACGTGCCACGTATTTAAGTGACACGCGCCACGTATCAAAGTGCCACGTGCCACGTATTTCAGTGCCACGTATTTAAGTGACACGTATCACGTATAAGTGCCACGTGTCACGTATTTAATTGCCACATATTTAGGTGCCACGTATCAAGATTTTCCATGGAGAACAGACACATCCAGAGATATGTCTGCTCTCCACGGCTGCAGCAACACACTGACAGGAGCCATAGTTCCTGTCGGTGTGTCACTGCGCATGCGTGAGCGAGTTTACCGGCGGTCATTGACCCCGGCACTCTCGCTTAACGGCAGTGCTGCGTGGGAAAGTTCAACGCAGCTGTACTGCTGTTAACCGAGACGCCGGAGTCATTGAACTCCGGAACAGTACGCGATACACTGCTAGGAGCTTCACTCCTGGCAGTGTATCGCCGGAGAGCAGCCGATCGGCGTGGGACACTCGTTTTATGGATTCTGCGGACAGGGAGTATGAATTTGGTTTATTATTTTTGGATTTTTTCCTGGAGGATCGAGGGCTTCGCCTACAAGTGTGCTGTTGGTGAGTATATACTCTGTGTTATATGTTGTATGTACTGTGTGTCATGTATGTGTATTGTGTTTAGGTGTTTTGTGTAACTTTACAATTGTGCTAAGTCGCCGGACACAGGGACAACTCTCCCATCCTAATACCGGATGGGAGTAGTAGTCCCATACGGCGACTTAGCACAATGGTGGCACTAGCGTCGCATGGGGACACACACACGCACACACACGCACACACACGCACACACACACACACACAGAAGGACTCCATGCTGCTTCACTGGGGGGCGGGGGCTTCCCTCTTCCTGTCCGACGTCACGTCCGGTCCTGGGTGTCAACCCCTCCGTACAAAGACGCCGACACCCAGGACAAAGGCGCTGTGTGTGGAAGGTAATATGGGGCCCTAGGGGGATACGCAGACACGCCGCTGCGTAAAGAATTGACATGTCAATTCTTTTTACGCCGGCGTGTTTGCAGACAAAAGCGCCGCGTTTTTTTGCGGTGTGTCTGAACGGCAAAGTGAATTTCTCATTCACTTTGCCGGCAGACGAAAATGACATTGCGCATTTTTGAAAAGCGCCCGCAAAATAGCGCTCAAAAATGCGCTATGTCTGAAAGTAGCCTAAGGCTTCTTTCACACTTGCGTCGGTACGGGGCGGTCGCAATGCGTCGGCCCGATGTACCGACGCACGTTGTGAAAATTGTGCACAACGTGGGCAGCGGATGCAGTTTTTCAACGCATCCGCTGCCCAGTCTATGTCCTGGGGAGGAGGGGGCAGAGTTACGGCCACGCATCCGCGGAAATGGCGGACGCGACGTACAAAAAAAAGGTTACATTGAACTTTTTTTGTGACGACGGGGGCTAAAGTTATGGTTAGGGTTGGGGCTAAAGTTAGGGTTGGGGCTAAAGTTAGGGTTAGAGTTGGGATTAGGGTTAGGGTTTGGATTAGGGTTGGGATTAGTGTTACGTTTGGGATTAGGGTTGGGATTAGGGTTAGGGTTGGGATTAGGGTTAGGGGTGTGTTGGATTTAGGGTTTTGATTAGGGTTATGGTTAGGGTTGAGATTAGGGCTGTTTTGGGGTTAGGGTTGTGATTATCGTTAGGGTTGTGATTAGGATTATGGATCGGGTTGAGATTAGGGTTAGGGCTGTGTTGGGGTTAGGGTTGGAGTTAGAATTGGGGGGTTTCCACTGTTTAGGTACATCAGGGGGTCTCCAAACACGACAGCCAATTTTGCGCTAAAAAAGTCAAATGGTACTCCCTCCCTTCTGAGCTCTGCCGTGCGCCCAAACAGTGGTTTACCCCCACATATGGGGCATCAGCGTACTCGGGATAAATTGGACAACAACTTTTGGGGTCCAATTTCTCCTGTTACCCTTGTGAAAATAAAAACTTGGGGGCTAAAAATCTTTTTTGTTGGAAAAAAATATATTTTTTTATTTTCACTACTCTGCATTATAAATTTCTGTGAAGCACTTGAGCTTTCAAAGTTCTCACCACATATCTAGATAAGTTCCTTAGGGGGTCTAGTTTCCAAAATTTGGTCACTTGTGGGGGTTTCTACTGTTTAGGTACATTAGGGGTCTGCAAACGCAACATAACGCCCGCAGACAATTCTATCAAAGTCTGCATTGCAAAATGGCGCTCCTTCCCTTCCGAGCTCTGCCGTGCGCCCAAACAGTGGTTTACCCCCACATATGGGGTACCAGCATACTCAGGACAAATTGGACAACAACTTTTGGGGTCCAATTTCTCTTGTTACCCTTGTGAAAATAAAAATTTGGGGGCTAAAAAAATCTTTTTTGTGGGAAAAAAAATATTTTTTATTTTCACTACTCTGCATTATAAACTTCTGTGAAGCACTTGGGCATTCAAAGTTCTCACCACATATCTAGATAAGTTCCTTGGGGGGTCTATTTTCCAAAATGGGGTCACTTGTTGGGGGTTTCTACTGTTTAGGTACATTAGGGGTCTGCAAAGGCAACATAACGCCCGCAGACAATTCTATCAAAGTCTGCATTCCAAAATGGCACTCCTTCCCTTCCGAGCTCTGCCATGCGCCCAAACAGTGGTTTACCCCCACATATGGGGTACCAGCATACTCAGGACAAATTGGACAACAACTTTTGGGGTCCAATTTCTCTTGTTACCCTTGTGAAAATAAAAACTTGGGGGCTAAAAAATCTTTATTGTTAAAAAATATATATTTTTTATTTTCACGACTCTGCATTATAAACTTCTGTGATGCACTTGGGCATTCAAAGTTCTCACTACACATCTAGATAAGTTCCATGGGGGGTCTAGTTTCCAAAATGGGGTCACTTTTTGGGGGTTTCTGCTGTTTAGGCACATCAGGGGCTCTCCAAACGCGACATGGCGTCCGATCTCAATTCCAGTCAATTTTGCATTGAAAAGTCAAATGGCGCTCCTTTGCTTCCGAGCTCAGCCATGCGCCCAAACAGTGGTTTACCCCCACATATGGGGTGTCGGCGTACTCAAGACAAATTGTACAACAGCTTCTGGGGTCCATTTTCTCCTGTTACCCTTGGTAAAATAAAAATTTGGAGGTAAAAAGATCATTTTTGTAGAAAAAATGCGATTTTTTTATTTTCACGGCTCTACGTTATAAACTTCTGTGAAGCACCTGGGGGTTTAAAGTGCTCACCACACATCTAGATAAGTTCCTTAAGGGGTCTAGTTTCCAAAATGGTGTCATATGTGGGGGGTCTCTACTGTTTAGGCACATCAGCGGCTCTCCAAACGTGACATGGCGTCCGATCTCAATTCCAGCCAATTCTACATTGAAAAAGTAAAACGACACTCCTTCTCTTCCAAGCTCTGCGGTGCGCCCAAACAGTGGTTTACCCCCATATATGGGGTATCGACGTACTCAGGAGAAATTGCACAACAACTTTTGTGGTCTAATTTCTCCTGTTACCCTTGTGAAAATAAAAATTTGGGGGCAAAAAATCATTTTTGTAGAAAAAATGAGATTTTTTATTTTCACGGCTCTACGTTATAAACTTCTGTGAAGCACTTGGGGGTTCAAAGTGCTCACCACACATCTAGATAAGTTCCTTGGGGGGTCTAGTTTCCAAAATGGTATCACTTGTGGGGGGTTTCCACTGTTTAGGCACATCAGGGACTCTCCAAACGCGACATGGCATCCGATCTCAATTCCAGCCAATTCTGCATTGAAAAAGTCAAACGGTGCTCCTTCACTTCCAAGCTCTGCGGTGCGCCCAAACAGTGGTTTACCTCCACATATGGGGTATCGACGTACTCAGGAGAAATTGCACAACAACTTTTGTGGTCTAATTTCTCCTGTTACCCTTGTGAAAATAAAAATTTTGGGGCAAAAAGATCATTTTTGTAGAAAAAATGAGATTTTTTATTTTCACGGCTCTACGTTATAAACTTCTGTGAAGCACTTGGGGGTTAAAAGTGCTCACCACACATCTAGATAAGTTCCTTGGGGGGTCTAGTTTCCAAAATGGTATCACTTGTGGGGGGTTTCCACTGTTTAGGCACATCAGGGACTCTCCAAACGCGACATGGCATCCGATCTCAATTCCAGCCAATTCTGCATTGAAAAAGTCAAACGGTGCTCCTTCACTTCCAAGCTCTGCGGTGCGCCCAAACAGTGGTTTACCTCCACATATGGGGTATCGACGTACTCAGGAGAAATTGCACAACAACTTTTGTGGTCTAATTTCTCCTGTTACCCTTGTGAAAATAAGAATTTGTGGGCGAAAAAATCATTTTTGTGAAAACAAATGCGATTTTTTATTTTCACGGCTCTACGTTATAAACTTCTGTGAAGCACTTGGGGGTTCAAAGTGCTCACCACACATCTAGATAAGTTCCTTGGGGGGTCTAGTTTCCAAAATGGTGTCACTTGTGGGGGGTTTCCACTGTTTAGGCACATTAGGGGCTCTCCAAACGCGACATGGCGTCCGATCTCAATTCCAGCCAATTCTGCATTGAAACAGTCAAACGGTGCTCCTTCACTTCCAAGCTCTGCGGTGCGCCCAAACAGTGGTTTACCTCCACATATGGGGTATCGGCGTACTCAGGAAAAATTGCACAACAAAATTTGTGGTTAAATTTCTGTTTTTACACTTGTGAAAATTAAAAAAAATGGTTCTGAAGTAAAATGTTTGCAAAAAAAAGTTAAATGTTCATTTTTTTCTTCCACATTGTTTTAGTTCCTGTGAAGTACGTAAAGGGTTAATAAACTTCTTGAATGTGGTTTTGAGCAGCTTGAGGGGTGCAGTTTTTAGAATGGTGTCACACTTGGTTATTTTCTATCATATAGACCCCTCAAAATCACTTCAAAGGTGATGTGGTCCCTAAAAAAAACATGGTGTTGTAAAAATGAGAAATTGCTGGTCAACTTTTAACCCTTATAACTCCCTAACAAAAAAAAAAATTGTTTCCAAAATTGTGCTGATGTAAAGTAGACATGTGAGAAATGTTATTTATTAACTATTTTTTGTGACATATCTCTCTGATTTAAGGGCATAAAAATACAAAGTTTGAAAATTGCAAAATTTTAAAAATTTTCGCCATATTTCCATTTTTTTCATAAATAATCGCAAGTAATATCGAAGAAATGTTACCACTAACTTGAAGTACAACATGTCACGAAAAAACAATCTCAGAATCAGCGGGATCCGATAAAGCGTTCCAGAGTTATAACCTCATAAAGTGACACTGGTCAGAATTGTAAAAATTGGCTCGGTCATTAAGTACCAAATTGGCTCTGTCACTAAGGGGTTAATGTTATCAGTGTTTACCTTTGAACGTTTATATTGTATTGTCCTGTCACCAGCCATGTGTACGATTATCGGCCGAAAGCCTCTCTGGAACCAATAATCACCCCATGTAAAGGTATCTTTATAAGTTAAAGATTCAGAATACTATGACTTTTATCATATCCTGAACAGTCAAGTTTTTTATGAACCGTTAAGGTTTTCTGGTTGAAGTAAAAAAAACTCTGAGTGTTTACAGTTTGAAACCATAAAATGTTGAAAAATTATGTCATTCTTGAGTATATCACTCAATGGTGCTCATAAACGTGTCAAATTTGATCTATAATATACTTTAATATACGTTACTTTAATCTTTAATATACTTAAGAACAGGGCCCCAGACATCACACAGGGGGTCTGAAACACCGCACAGTGGTCCAAAATATCGCTGTGCTCTGCCTGGGGCCCCATATGCTGCCTGGGGCCCCATATGCTGCCTGGGGCCCCTGTGCTCTGCCTGGGGCCCCATATGCTGCCTGGGGCCCCTGTGCTCTGCCTGGGGCCCCATGTTCTGCCTGGGGCCCCTGTGCTCTGCCTGGGGCCACTGTGCTCTGCCTGGGGCCCCATATGCTGCCTGGGGCCCCTGTGCTCTGCCTGGGGCCCCATATGCTGCCTGGGGCCCCTGTGCTCTGCCTGGGGCCCCATAGGCTGCCTGGGGCCCCTGTGCTCTACCTGGGACCACTGTGCTCTGCCTGGGGCCCCATATGCTGCCTGGGGCCCCTGTGCTCTGCCTGGGGCTCCTGTGCTCTGCCTGGGGCCCCATGTTCTGCCTGGGGCCACTGTGCTCTGCCTGAGGCCCCATAGGCTGCCTGGGGCCCCTGTGCTCTGCCTGGGACCACTGTGCTCTGCCTGGGGCCCCATATGCTTCCTGGGGCCCCTGTGCTCTACCTGGGGCCACTGTGCTCTGCCTGGGGCCCCATATGCTGCCTGGGGCCCCTGTGCTCTGCCTGGGGCCCCATATGCTGCCTGGGGCCCCTGTGCTGGCCCCTGTGCTCTGCCTGGGGCCCCATGTTCTGCCTGGCGCCCCTGTGCTCTGCCTGGGGCCACTGTGCTCTGCCTGGGGCCCCATATGCTGCCTGGGGCCCCTGTGCTCTGCCTGGGGCCCCATAGGCTGCCTGGGGCCCCTGTGCTCTGCCTGGGGCCCCTGTGCTCTGCCTGGGGACCCATGTTCTGCCTGGGGCCACTGAGCTCTGCCTGGGGCCCCATAAGCTGCCTGGGGCCCCTGTGCTCTGCCTGGGGCCACTGTGCTCTGCCTGGGGCCCCATATGCTGCCTGGGGCCACTGTGCTCTGCCTGGGGCCCCATATGCTGCCTGGGGCCCCTGTGCTCTGCCTGGGGCCTCTGTGCTCTGCCTGGGGCCCCATGTTTTGCCTGGGGCCCCTGTGCTGGCCCCTGTGCTCTGCCTGGGGCCCCATGTTCTGCCTGGCGCCCCTGTGCTCTGCCTGGGGCCACTGTGCTCTGCCTGGGGCCCCATATGCTGCCTGGGGCCCCTGTGCTCTGCCTGGGGCCCCATATGCTGCCTGGGCCCCTGTGCTCTGCCTGGGGCCCCTGTGCTCTGCCTGGGGCCCCATGTTCTGCCTGGGGCCACTGTGCTCTGCCTGGGGCCCCATAAGCTGCCTGGGGCCCCTGTGCTCTGCCTGGGGCCACTGTGCTCTGCCTGGGGCCCCATATGCTGCCTGGGGCCACTGTGCTCTGCCTGGGGCCCCATATGCTGCCTGGGGCCCCTGTGCTCTGCCTGGGGCCCCATGTTCTGCCTGGGGCCCCTGTGCTCTGCCTGGGGCCACTGTGCTCTGCCTGGGGCCCCATATGCTGCCTGGGGCCCCTGTGCTCTGCCTGGGGCCCCATGTTCTGCCTGGGGCCACTGTGCTCTGCCTGGGGCCCCATAGGCTGCCTGGGGCCCCTGTGCTCTGCCTGGGACCACTGTGCTCTGCCTGCGGCCCCATATGCTGCCTGGGGCCCCTGTGCTCTGCCTGGGGCCACTGTGCTCTGCCTGGGGCCCCATATGCTGCCTGGGGCCCCTGTGCTCTGCCTGGGGCCCCATTTGCTGCCTGGGGCCCCTGTGCTCTGCCTGGGACCACTGTGCTCTGCCTGGGGCCCCATATGCTGCCTGGGGCCCCTGTGCTCTGCATGGGGCCACTGTGCTCTGCCTGGGGCCCCATATGCTGCCTGGGGCCCCTGTGCTCTGCCTGGGGCCCCATATGCTGCCTGGGGCCCCTGTGCTCTGCCTGGGGCCCCTGTGCTCTGCCTGGGGCCCCATGTTCTGCCTGGGGCCCCTGTGCTCTGCCTGGGGCCACTGTGCTCTGCCTGGGGCCCCATATGCTGCCTGGGGCCCCTGTGCTCTGCCTGGGGCCCCATATGCTGCCTTGGGCCCCTGTGCTCTGCCTGGGTCCACTGTGCTCTGCCTGGGGCGCCATATGCTGCCTGGGGCCCCTGTGCTCTGCCTGGGACCACTGTGCTCTGCCTGGGGCCCCATATGCTGCCTGGGGCCCCTGTGCTCTGCCTGGGGCCACTGTGCTCTGCCTGGGGCCCCATACGCTGCCTGGGGCCCCTGTGCTCTTCCTGGGGCCCCATATGCTTCCTGGGGCCCCTGTGCTCTGCCTGGGGCCCCATAGGCTGCCTGGGGCCCCTGTGCTCTGCCTGGGGCCCCTGTGCTCTGCCTGGGGACCCATGTTCTGCCTGGGGCCACTGAGCTCTGCCTGGGGCCCCATAAGCTGCCTGGGGCCCCTGTGCTCTGCCTGGGGCCACTGTGCTCTGCCTGGGGCCCCATATGCTGCCTGGGGCCACTGTGCTCTGCCTGGGGCCCCATATGCTGCCTGGGGCCCCTGTGCTCTGCCTGGGGCCTCTGTGCTCTGCCTGGGGCCCCATGTTTTGCCTGGGGCCCCTGTGCTGGCCCCTGTGCTCTGCCTGGGGCCCCATGTTCTGCCTGGCGCCCCTGTGCTCTGCCTGGGGCCACTGTGCTCTGCCTGGGGCCCCATATGCTGCCTGGGGCCCCTGTGCTCTGCCTGGGGCCCCATATGCTGCTGGGGCCCCTGTGCTCTGCCTGGGGCCCCTGTGCTCTGCCTGGGGCCCCATGTTCTGCCTGGGGCCACTGTGCTCTGCCTGGGGCCCCATAAGCTGCCTGGGGCCCCTGTGCTCTGCCTGGGGCCACTGTGCTCTGCCTGGGGCCCCATATGCTGCCTGGGGCCACTGTGCTCTGCCTGGGGCCCCATATGCTGCCTGGGGCCCCTGTGCTCTGCCTGGGGCCCCATGTTCTGCCTGGGGCCCCTGTGCTCTGCCTGGGGCCACTGTGCTCTGCCTGGGGCCCCATATGCTGCCTGGGGCCCCTGTGCTCTGCCTGGGTCCCCATGTTCTGCCTGGGGCCACTGTGCTCTGCCTGGGGCCCCATAGGCTGCCTGGGGCCCCTGTGCTCTGCCTGGGACCACTGTGCTCTGCCTGCGGCCCCATATGCTGCCTGGGGCCCCTGTGCTCTGCCTGGGGCCACTGTGCTCTGCCTGGGGCCCCATATGCTGCCTGGGGCCCCTGTGCTCTGCCTGGGGCCCCATTTGCTGCCTGGGGCCCCTGTGCTCTGCCTGGGACCACTGTGCTCTGCCTGGGGCCCCATATGCTGCCTGGGGCCCCTGTGCTCTGCATGGGGCCACTGTGCTCTGCCTGGGGCCCCATATGCTGCCTGGGGCCCCTGTGCTCTGCCTGGGGCCCCATATGCTGCCTGGGGCCCCTGTGCTCTGCCTGGGGCCCCTGTGCTCTGCCTGGGGCCCCATGTTCTGCCTGGGGCCCCTGTGCTCTGCCTGGGGCCACTGTGCTCTGCCTGGGGCCCCATATGCTGCCTGGGGCCCCTGTGCTCTGCCTGGGGACCCATATGCTGTCTGGGGCCCCTGTGCTCTGCCTGGGGCCCCATGTTCTGCCTGGGGCCACTGTGCTCTGCCTGGGGCCCCATAGGCTGCCTGGGGCCCCTGTGCTCTGCCTGTGGCCACTGTGCTCTGCCTGGGGCCCCATATGCTGCCTGGGGCCCCTGTGCTCTGCCTGGGGCCCCATATGCTGCCTGGGGCCCCTGTGCTCTGCCTGGGTCCACTGTGCTCTGCCTGGGGCCCCATATGCTGCCTGGGGCCCCTGTGCTCTGCCTGGGACCACTGTGCTCTGCCTGGGGCCCCATATGCTGCCTGGGGCCCCTGTGCTCTGCCTGGGGCCACTGTGCTCTGCCTGGGGCCCCATATGCTGCCTGGGCCCCTGTGCTCTTCCTGGGGCCCCATTTGCTTCCTGGGGCCCCTGTGCTCTGCCTGGGGCCACTGTGCTCTGCCTGGGGCCCCATATGCTGCCTGGGGCCCCTGTGCTCTGCCTGGGGCCCCATATGCTGCCTAAGGCCCCTGTGCTCTGCCTGGGGCCCCTGTGCTCTGCCTGGGGCCCCATGTTCTGCCTGGGGCCACTGTGCTCTGCCTGGGGACCCATAGGCTGCCTGGGGCCTTTGTGCTCTGCCTGGGACCACTGTGCTCTGTCTGGGGCCCCATATGCTGCCTGGGGCCCCTGTGCTCTGCCTGGGGCCCCATATGCTGCCTGGGGCCCCTGTGCTCTGCCTGGGACCACTGTGCTCTGCCTGGGGCCCCATATGCTGCCTGGGGCCCCTGTGCTCTGCCTGGGGCCCCATATGCTGCGTGGGGCCCCTGTGCTCTGCCTTGGGCCCCATATGCTGCCTGGGGCCCCTGTGCTCTGCCTGGGGCCCCTGTGCTCTGCCTGGGGCCCCTGTGCTCTGCCTGGGGCCCCATGTTCTGCCTGGGGCCCCTGTGCTCTGCCTGGGGCCACTGTGCTCTGCCTGGGGCCCCATATGCTGCCTGGGGCCCCTGTGCTCTGCCTGGGGCCCCATATGCTGCCTGGGGCCCCTGTGCTCTGCCTGGGGCCCCTGTGCTCTGCCTGGGGCCCCATGTTCTGCCTGGGGCCACTGTGCTCTGCCTGGGGCCCCATAGGCTGCCTGGGGCCCCTGTGCTCTGCCTGGGACCACTGTGCTCTGCCTGGGGCCCCATATGCTGCCTAAGGCCACTGTGCTCTGCCTGGGGCCACTGTGCTCTGCCTGGGGCCCCATATGCTGCCTGGGGCCCCTGTGCTCTGCCTGGGGCCCCATATGCTGCCTGGGGCCCCTGTGCTCTGCCTGGGGCCCCATATGCTGCCTGGGGCCCCTGTGCTCTGCCTGGGGCCCCATATGCTGCCTGGGGCCCCTGTGCTCTGCCTGGGGCCCCATATGCTGCCTGGGGCCCTTGTGCTCTGCCTGGGGCTTCTGTGCTCTGCCTGGGGCCCCATGTTCTGCCTGGGGCCCCTGTGCTCTGCCTGGGGCCACTGTGCTCTGCCTGGGGCCCCATATGCTGCCTGGGGCCCCTGTGCTCTGCCTGGGGCCCCATATGCTGCCTGGGGCCCCTGTGCTCTGCCTGGGGCCCCATATGCTGCCTGGGGCCCCATGTTCTGCCTGGGGCCACTGTGCTCTGCCTGGGGCCCCATAGGCTGCCTGGGGCCCCTGTGCTCTGCCTGGGACCACTGTGCTCTGCCTGGGGCCCCATATGCTGCCTGGGGCCCTTGTGCTCTGCCTGGGGCTTCTGTGCTCTGCCTGGGGCCCCATGTTCTGCCTGGGGCCCCTGTGCTCTGCCTGGGGCCACTGTGCTCTGCCTGGGGCCCCATATGCTGCCTGGGGCCCCTGTGCTCTGCCTGGGGCCCCATATGCTGCCTGGGGCCCCTGTGCTCTGCCTGGGGCCCCATATGCTGCCTGGGGCCCCATGTTCTGCCTGGGGCCTCTGTGCTCTGCCTGGGGCCCCATAGGCTGCCTGGGGCCCCTGTGCTCTGCCTGGGACCACTGTGCTCTGCCTGGGGCCCCATATGCTGCCTGGGGTCCCTGTGCTCTGCCTGGGGCCACTGTGCTCTGCCTGGGGCCCCATATGCTGCCTGGGGCCCCTGTGCTCTGCCTGGGGCCCCATATGCTGCCTGGGGCCCCTGTGTTCTGCCTGGGGCCCCATAGGCTGCCTGGGGCCCCTGTGCTCTACCTGGGACCACTGTGCTCTGCCTGGGGCCCCATATGCTGCCTGGGGCCCCTGTGCTCTGCCTGGGGCCACTGTGCTCTGCCTGGGGCCCCATATGCTGCCTGGGGCCCCTGTGCTCTGCCTGGGTGTAGGACACTGGTGACGTCACTTATCTCCGGACATTAGCTCCGGACATTAGCTCCGGACATTAGCTCCGGACATTAGCTCCGGACATTATCTCCGGACATTAGCTCTGGACAAAGCCACGGAAGTTGGCACAAATTGCAGGAAGTAGTATTCTAGGCAATTAATCTCCGGACATTAGCTCCGGACATTAGCTCCGGACATTAGCTCCGAACATTATCTCCGGACATTATCTCCGGACAAAGCCACGGAAGTTGGCACAAATTGCAGGAAGTAGTATTCTAGGCAATTATATATTAGATTTGAACATGGTGTATTTTGTATTGCATACTGACAACAAATTGTAACATTCTACATGCATAGATGAATCAAAATAAAATAGAGTGAAATTAAATTCTTCTTGAACTTTACTGAAATACGCATTTGCCAAAATGCAGATTGTTTTTGTAATTCGTTTTTGCACAGATTCAGTAAAATGGCAGTGATTTGCTACCATGTTTTTGAACCATAAAGGGTCATCAAAATGTTAAAAATTAATAAATAAACTTTTATATTCACCTTAAAGCTAACCGTTCTAGCCCTCTACTCCTCACAGTCACCCTGTCTGGTCATTAATGAATCTTGTGATCTCCGCTGCACATACTGAAATCCCCACATGCATGCTCAAGGTGACAATGAACTTATTTATCTTGTATCTAGATTTTAATAATCCTTTTATGAAATATAGTTTTTGGAGATTTTATCAGGACCTGGAAATATTTTTTTTTTTTTTTTTTTCCATGTTCAACATGTAAGGTCAGATTGTGATGTCTGCGCAGACTAGATCATTACCTAGAGTGACCTGGCAATCTTTTTAAATTTTTTCAATATGTATAAAAGGTCACAATGTCATGACGTGAGCCGTGACATTGAGCGCACATGCACAGAATTGTTCTCGGCCTCTTCCTGGCCTGAAGTCCTGGTCTAGCTTGAGATGCCTAAGGATTTCAGCAAGAGCTGTGGTTAGAAAATGCGGCTAGGAACGGATGGGTGACGCTGAGTAGCAGATGGTCGAAGATGTAAGTGTTAAGGTGAGATTAACAATTTGTTTTGTTTTTAACATTTTTATGACACATTGATTCCTAAAAAATGGCCACCAGCACCCAACATTTTGCAGTATTCTATTTGGAAGCGAATTAAACAAATCCACATTTTGGCAAATTCAGATTTTTGTAAACTTTGACTAGAATTCGATTCCTCTTGAATATATTCACTTAACTCTACTTCACACCTATCGCATGGCATTATTCTAGTGATCCTTACCTATGGTTTTATAATTTAGGACAGCATTATTGATATTATATCATAATTGCAGTAGGAAGAATAAATAACTTAAAATATAAATACTTTAAATTTCAACTCTCTGCATACACAAAAAGCACATTAATGCATTAATCTCTTGGAAAAAATGACACGTGTAATAAACATAATGGCCTGTCTCTGATAGGTATTTGTTGGACAAAGCAAGAGTCAGCATCTGCAGGTAGTCATCCATCTGTGAAGGTACACACTGCAATCACTAGAGAATTACGCATCACCCTTTCATTATATTTCGGCAACCTACAGCAGAGCTTATTAATTCCATTAATTGCACCTTCATTACATTAATTTTGACCTGTCACGATGCAACATAAGAACAAAAATTGCCTCAGAAGATCTAAATTCCCTTAACAATAAAAATGCCATACGATGTACTTTCAGGTAATTTGTGGTTTTACATGTAGCTAAGTTAATTATGGTAACTAATTTACCCAGAGCTTACTCCAGTTTATCATGATTTAGCAGTAAGCTGCAGGGTGAAAATATTTTAACAAAGCTTATCTCAGAAATATTGTTGTAAATGTAAGTCTGATCAAAAATAAAACTCACAGACTTGCATAGCATGATAATAAATGGGGTTTGATTGGAAAAAGTCAAATTAATGGTACCACCAACTAATTCATTATTGTTGACAGTGTACAGTAGTTTCATACTTATCACGGGGGTATCATGTCCTGATGTGACTACTGGCGGATCTAGGATTGGATGTACTTTCATTCGGTGATGAAAGAGTTAAGGGCCCTTTCTCTTCTGGCTGTGAATTTGGAGATTGAATACTCAGCTGCAGCACCTTGTGACCACTCCCTTTCAATATATAAACCCACTGCTAGCTTCATTCCTTGCCAGTTATAATTCATCTGTATTGACCTTTTTGAAGGAGCCTGTCTAGGATAAGCTGAGGTGTCCGCTATAGCTGCAGCAGTGAAGTTTCCTGTTGGCGAGACTAAGTAGTGTTATTAGTTGTGTGTTTTCACACTGTTTGTCATACCTTCCTCATGTTGCTTAATGTAATAGTGGGACTAGTGTCTTGCTGGTCTGCTCACTAGACAGGTTAAGTTCAGGTCCAGTGAGGGCTTAGGCACATGATTGCACACTGGGGAAGGACCCGTCTAGGGACAATATGGAGTGCAAGGATCAGATTCAGGTTTATTTTAGGAGGTGACCCTTCTCCCTTTCGCCAGGGTCTCCTTGTACATCTTCCCTGGTGTTGTGCTGCATGCTGGGCTTCCTCTTTCCCAAGGGTGACATTATATCCATGCTACATTTTTTGGGGATCTTAACATTGATCCCATCAACGCATTGGCAATACAGATGCAGAGCCTGTGTCTTGACCTGAAAGACCTGTGATCTAGGGTTTTTCTACAAACAACATCAGACCATAGGTCTGGCAGTCAGTCATGAAGAACCTAAACCCAAAGAGGCCCTCCCAGATAGGTTTTCGGGGGATGTGATAAGTTTGTTATTTTTTGTAAAGCCTGCAAGCTCTATTTTAAGCTTTGCCCACAATCGTCTGTGAGTGAATAACAGCGGGTAGAGATTGTTATCTCCCTTTTACAGGGAGACCCTCAATCCTGGGCCTATTCTCCGCCATCTGACTCATAGTCACTCCGGTCAGTTGATGTTTTTTGGGGGCTCTAGGCCTCATAGTAACAGTAACATAGTGAGCCAGACCATAAAAAGACATGTGTCCATCCAGTTCAGCCTATATTCTGTCAGAATAAATCCCCACATCTACGTCCTTCTAAAGAACCTAATAACTGTAAGATACAATATTGTTATGCTCCAGGAAGACATCCAGGCCTCTCTTGAACCCCTTGACTGACTTTGCCATCATCACCTCCTCAGGATCCTCAATGATCCTGACCAGGTCTTTCTTTTCTGAGTCTAAGCTACGTAAGTTCCAGCAGGGAGATCGACTGCCTGAGGAGTTTTGCTCAGAATTCCATAGATTTCTACTGATACCAGATGGAATGACCCTGCCTTGAGAAGCCTTTTTTGTCAGGGTCTGTCTGAGTTAAAAGATGCACTGGTGCTCTATGAGTCTCCTGAGTCGGTACAGGCAGCTATGGTTTTAGCCATACGTATTGATAGATGACTCAGAGATAGTAATGAGCGAGTATACTCGTTGCTCAGGTTTTCCAGAGCACGCTCAGGTGGTCTCCGAGTATTTATGACTGCTCGGAGATTTAGTTTTCATCGCAGCAGCTGAATGATTTACAGCTACTAGCCAACTTGAATGCATGTGGGGATTCCCTAGTAACCAAGCAGCCCCCACATGTACTTAGGCTGGCTAGTAGCTGTAAATCATTCAGCTGCTGCGATGAAAACTAAATCTCCAAACACTAACAAATACTCGGAGACCACCCAAGCGTGCTCGGGAAAACCTAAGCAACGAGTATACTCGCTCATCACTACTCAGAGATAAACCTGTAATTACTCCGCCCCCAGTTGTACTTCCAAAAGCTGAACGTTCTGCTGTGTGCCCTGATGAACCCATGCAGTTAAGGTGGGCCTCTTCTCGGTATGGTTCTCTTGCGGTTTGCCACAAGGCAGGAGTTTGTTTCTTCTGTGGTCGAGAGAGTCATTGTATTGGGGTCTGCCCTTCTGTTATCAAGAGCAAGAAACTGAGGGAAAACTATATATACATATATATATATATATACACATATATATATACACATATATTGTACTTGGCCCTCCCTGGTGGGTGACGCATAATCCTATGTTTGACTGGCAATCCAGGGAAATAGTTGGAGTGGTTTCTCTAAAAATAATTGCCTCAGTACTATTATCTCTACAGTCTACACTGAAATTGTACCCTCTTTTCTGTCCACTTTTGTGGATGTATTTTCGTAAAGGGGTGACAAGAACTTCCTCTCAATCATGCATATGATTACCCGATTAACTTGCTCTCGGGAGCAAAACTACCCAAGACTAAAGATGACCGAACATCGTTGGCTCCCTCCTTATTCGGCAAGCTGTATGTTATGATTTTCCCAATGGCAGGGAAATCAAAAATAACAAACGGACTAGCTCTCGGGTGATGGAAACTAAAGTGACCGTGACCTGAACCTGACACAACACTGGAAGTAGCCGGGGAGTGTTTCCTACGATGCCCTAGACACCACGCGCCAGCCAGAGATCTAACTACCCCTATCAGAGGAATATACAGGCCTGCCTTACCTCCAGAGATGAACCCCAAAAGGAGATAGCAGGCCCCCACAAATATTGACGGTGAGTCAAGAGGAAAAGACATACGTAGGATGAACAGCAGATTTAGCACAGTGAGGTCCGCTTACTAGATAGCAGAAGTACAGGAAAGAGTTACTTCACGGTCAACTTCAAAACACTACTCAAAAACACCATCCTGAAATTACTTTAAAACTCCAGTGACAACTCATGCCACTGGAGTGGCAATTTCAGTCCACGAGAGCTTCCAGCTGCAGAGAGTCACATTGCAGATAGCTGGACAAAAAATAACATTAACTAGGAACAAAATTCAACTTAGCTGAACTGGAACTTGAGGCAGGAGAATGCAACAGAATGCTACTGATACATTGTTGGCCGGCATCGGACCAGCAGCCAAGCAGCCTTAAATAGGAAACTCCCCTAATGGGTGTCAACAGGTGATCAAGGATAGAAGAAGGCAAATAAGTGGCAATACCATAAAACACCACTGGGGGAGCCCACAAACAGAATTCACAACAGTACCCCCCCCTTAAGGAGGGGGCACCGAACCCTAACCAGAACCACCAGGGCGATCTGGATGAGCACTATGGAATGCACGAACCAAATCAGGAGCATGAACATCAGATGCTGTCACCCAAGAATTATCCTCCTGACCATAGCCTTTCCACTTAACCAGATACTGAAGTTTCCGTCTGGAAACACGGGAGTCCAAGATCTTTTCTACCACATACTCCAACTCACCCTCAACCAGCACAGGAGCAGGAGGATCAGCAGACGGAACAACCGGCACCTCATACCTCCGCAATAATGACCGATGAAAAACATTATGAATAGTAAAAGATGCTGGGAGGTCCAAACGAAAGGACACAGGATTGAGAACCTCCAGAATCCTATAAGGGCCGATAAACCGAGGCTTAAACTTAGGAGACGAGACCTTCATAGGAACAAATCGAGAAGACAACCAAACCAGGTCCCCAACACAAAGACGAGGACCGACACGCTGATGACGATTAGTGAACTGTTGAGTCTTCTCCTGGGACAACTTCAGATTGTCCACAACCTGTCCCCAAATCTGATGCATTCTATCAACCACAGCATCTACTCCAGGACAATCCGAAGATTCCAATTGACCGGACGAAAAGCGAGGGTGAAACCCTGAATTACAAAAAAATGGAGAAACCAAAGTGGCAGAACTGGCCCGATTGTTAAGGGCAAACTCTGCCAATGGCAAAAAATCAAGCCAATCGTCCTGATCAGCGGACACAAAACACCTCAAGTAAGTCTCCAAGGTCTGATTAGTACGCTCAGTCTGGCCATTAGTCTGAGGATGGAATGCAGACGAAAACGACAAGTCGATGCCCATCCTGGCACAGAACGCCCGCCAAAATCTAGACACAAACTGAGTACCCCTGTCAGAAACTATATTCTCAGGAATACCATGCAAACGCACAACATTCTGAAAAAATAGAGGGACCAGCTCAGAGGAGGAGGGCAATTTGGGCAAAGGTACCAAGTGAACCATCTTGGAAAAACGGTCACACACCACCCAGATGACGGACATCCTACGAGAAACAGGAAGGTCAGAAATAAAGTCTATAGAGATGTGCATCCAAGGCCTCTTAGGAATAGGCAAGGGCAACAACAACCCGCTGGCCCGGGAACAGCAGGGCTTAGCCCGAGCACAAACATCACAAGACTGCACAAAAATACGTACATCTCGAGACAAGGAAGGCCACCAGAAGGACCTAGACACCAGATCCCTGGTGCCAAAAATTCCAGGATGACCTGCCAACGCGGAAGAGTGAACCTCCGAAATAACTCTACTGGTCCAGTCATCAGGGACAAACAGTCTACCAGGCGGACAGCGATCAGGCCTATCCACTTGAAACTCCTGCAAAGAGCGCCGCAGGTCTGGGGAGACAGCTGACAATATCACCCCATCCTTCAGGATGCCAGTAGGTTCGGAATCACCAGGCGAGTCAGGCTCAAAACTCCTAGAGAGGGCATCCGCCCTCACATTCTTAGACCCAGGCAGATATGAGACCACAAAGTTAAATCGAGAGAAAAACAATGACCAGCGCGCCTGTCTAGGATTCAGACGCCTGGCTGACTCAAGATAAATTAGATTTTTGTGGTCAGTCAAGACCACCACCTGGTGTCTAGCACCCTCAAGCCAATGACGCCACTCCTCAAATGCCCACTTCATGGCCAAGAGCTCCCGATTTCCAACATCATAATTTCGCTCAGCGGGCGAAAACTTTCGAGAGAAAAACGCACATGGTCTCATCACTGAGCAGTCAGGACCTTTCTGCGACAAAACTGCACCTGCTCCGATCTCGGAAGCATCTACTTCAACCTGGAACGGGAGCGAAACATCAGGCTGGCGCAACACAGGAGCAGAAGAAAAGCGGCGCTTAAGCTCCCGAAAGGCCTCCACAGCCGCAGAGGACCAATTAGCAACATCAGCACCCTTCTTGGTCAAATCAGTCAAAGGTTTAGCAATGGCAGAAAAACCCGCTATGAATCGGCGATAGAAATTAGCAAATCCCAAGAATTTCTGAAGACTCTTTAGAGAAGTAGGTTGTATCCAATCACAAATAGCCTGAACCTTAACAGGGTCCATCTCCATAGATGAAGGGGAAAAAATATATCCCAGAAAGGAAATTCTCTGAACCCCAAAAATACACTTTGAGCCCTTCACAAATAGAGAATTAGCTCGTAAAACCTGAAAAACTCTCCTGACCTGTTGAACATGAGATTCCCAGTCCTCCGAAAAAATCAAAATATCATCCAAATACACAATCATAAATTTATCCAGATATTCACGGAAAATATCGTGCATAAAGGACTGAAAAACGGAAGGGGCATTCGCGAGACTGAAAGGCATTACCAAATACTCAAAATGGCCTTCAGGCGTATTAAATGCGGTCTTCCACTCATCCCCCTGCTTAATCCGCACCAAATTATACGCACCACGTAGATCGATCTTAGTGAACCACTTCGCCCCCTTTATGCGAGCAAAAAGATCAGTCAGTAAAGGTAATGGGTACTGGTATTTAACAGTAATCTTATTCAGAAGTCGATAGTCGATACAAGGTCTCAATGAACCATCCTTTTTACCCACAAAGAAAAACCCTGCCCCCAATGGAGACAAAGAGGGGCGAATATGACCCTTTTCTAAAGATTCTCTGATATACTCCCGCATAGCAGTATGTTCAGGTACAGACAAATTAAACAAGCGACCCTTAGGAAATTTACTACCGGGAATCAACTCAATAGCGCAGTCACACTCTCTGTGAGGGGGGAGAGAATCAGTTTTAGGCTCCTGAAAGACATCATAAAAATCTGACAGAAATGCTGGGATCTCAGAGGGAGTAGATGAAGAAATGGGAACCAAAGGTGCATCCCCATGAATCCCCCGACATCCCCAACTCAGCACAGACATTGATCTCCAGTCCAAGACTGGATTATGAATTTGTAACCATGGTAATCCAAGTACTAATACGTCATGTAGATTATATAACACAAGGAAACGAATAATCTCCTGATGGTCTGGGGAAAGATGCATAGTCACTTGTGTCCAATATTGTGGTTTATTGCTAGCCAAAGGTGTAGAATCAATACCCTTTAAGGGAATAGAAACCTCCAGAGGCTCTAAATCAAACCCACAACGCTTGGCAAAGGACCAATCCATGAGACTCAGAGCGGCGCCAGAATCCACATAAGCATCCACAGTAACAGATGATAAAGTACAAATCAATGTCACGGACAAAAGAAATTTAGACTGCAAGGTACCCATAGAAAAAGATTTATCAACCCTTTTATCAACCTTCTTTATGCGTTTAGAGCATGCTGATATAACATGAGCTGGATCTCCACAATAGAAGCACAACCCATTTTTGCGCCTGTAATTCTGTCGTTCGCCTCTAGACAATACACTATCGCATTGCATATGCTCTGGTGCCTTTTCAGAGGTCACCGCCAAATGATGCACAGGTTTTTGCTCAGAAGATACCGCCATATGGTGCACAGGTTTTTGCTCAGAAGATACCGCCATATGGTGCACAGGTTTTTGCTCAAAAGATACCGCCATATGGTGCACAGATTTTTGCTCAGAAGATACCGCCATATGGTGCACAGATTTGCGCTCCCGTAAACGCCGATCAATCTGGATAGCCAATTTCATGGCATCATTCAGACCTGTAGGCACAGGGAACCCCACCATGACATCCTTCACGGCATCAGAGAGACCTTCTCTGAAATTAGCTGCTAGAGCGCACTCATTCCATTTAGTAAGTACCGACCATTTACGAAATTTCTGGCAGTATATCTCAGCTTCATCTTGCCCTTGGGAAAGAGCTATCAAGGCTTTCTCAGCCAAAATCTCTAAATTAGGTTCTTCATAAAGCAACCCCAAAGCCAGAAAAAACGCATCTACATTTAATAACGCAGGATCCCCTGGCGACAATGCAAATGCCCAACTTTGTGGGTCACCCCGCAATAGAGAAATAACAATTTTAACCTGTTGCGCAGGATCACCAGCAGAGTGAGATTTCAGAGACAAAAACAATTTACAATTCTCTCTGAAATTCAAAAAACGGGATCTGTCTCCGGTAAAAAATTCAGGCATAGGGATCTTAGGTTCAGACATTGGAGCACGTATAACAAAATCTTGTAAGTTCTGGACCTTTGAAGCCAGGTTATTCAGACCTGCAACCAAACTCTGTGGATCCATGATTCAAACAGGTGTAACCAAAGCCATTCAAAGATTAAGAGGAGAGGAAAAAAAAAAAAAAGGCTGAAGACTGCAGTTTAAGCAAGGAGTACAAATAAGCACTAAGGTGCACTTTCCAAACACAGAAGGAAAAAAAAAAACCTTTTCATATCCTTTCCTGCTTTAGTGCATAGTTTTAACACATCAGGCCGGCCAAACTGTTATGATTTTCCCAATGGCAGGGAAATCAAAAATAACAAACGGACTAGCTCTCGGGTGATGGAAACTAAAGTGACCGTGACCTGAACCTGACACAACACTGGAAGTAGCCGGGGAGTGTTTCCTACGATGCCCTAGACACCACGCGCCAGCCGGAGATCTAACTACCCCTATCAGAGGAATATACAGGCCTGCCTTACCTCCAGAGATGAACCCCAAAAGGAGATAGCAGGCCCCCACAAATATTGACGGTGAGTCAAGAGGAAAAGACATACGTAGGATGAACAGCAGATTTAGCACAGTGAGGTCCGCTTACTAGATAGCAGAAGTACAGGAAAGAGTTACTTCACGGTCAACTTCAAAACACTACTCAAAAACACCATCCTGAAATTACTTTAAAACTCCAGTGACAACTCATGCCACTGGAGTGGCAATTTCAGTCCACGAGAGCTTCCAGCTGCAGAGAGTCACATTGCAGATAGCTGGACAAAAAATAACATTAACTAGGAACAAAATTCAACTTAGCTGAACTGGAACTTGAGGCAGGAGAATGCAACAGAATGCTACTGATACATTGTTGGCCGGCATCGGACCAGCAGCCAAGCAGCCTTAAATAGGAAACTCCCCTAATGGGTGTCAACAGGTGATCAAGGATAGAAGAAGGCAAATAAGTGGCACTACCATAAAACACCACTGGGGGAGCCCACAAACAGAATTCACAACAGCTGTAGCACTTCCCGAAGAAGCTGCAGTGGTAACCCGGATACCAGGAGTGCTCCCGATAATCAGGTGTCCAGCACGGCAGCTGCATGTGTCGCAGCTGTGTGACAGCCACGACACACAGGCTCTCCATGCATGTGTTGTGATTGTCACACAGCCACGACACATGCAGCTGTGGTGCCGGACAACTGATTATCACGAGCGCTCCAGGCATCTGGGTTCCTGCTGCAGCTTCTTTGGTAAGCACTATAGGTTGCTGAATAAGGAGGGAGCTGACGATGTTTGCTCATGTCTACCCAAGACCAGAATATATAACTTTTCTGGTCCTGAGAGGCAAGCAATGATAGATTACATCTCTGAGAGTCTTGCTAAGTAACATATTAGACCCTTTTCTTCTTCTGTGGTGGTAGGGTTCTTTTTTGTTAAGAAGAAAGATGGGGGGTTTGAATCCCTGTTTAGAATTTTGCAAGTTGAATTGAATTATCATTCAAGATCCTTATCCTCTCCAATTGATTACTGATTTATTTAATCAGATTTTTGGTGTTAAATGGTTCTCCAAGTTGGATCACAGGGGAGCCTATGATCTGATTAGAATCAAGGAGGGGGATGAGTGGACAACTGCCTTTAACACTCCTGAATGGCATTATGAAAATCTTGTCATACCTTTTGACCTTACTAACGCTCCCAACATTTTTCAGCATTTTGTCAATGACATTTTTCGTCATCTAGTGGGTAGATTTGTGTTAGTTTATCTTGATTATATTTTGATCTTCTCTCCTGATCTGAAGACACATCAGGTACACATCAGGCAGGTGTTACAGATATTAAGGTATAATAAACTGTGTGCAAAACTTGAAAAATGTGCATTTGCTGTACAGGAGATGATATTTTTTGGCTTCTCAGTGTTATCTGCGGGGTTCCAGGTGGACCCAGATAAGGTCCATGCAGTTCTGAAGTGGGATCTTCCTGAAAATCTGAATGCCTTGTAACTATTTCTAGGGTTTGCCAACTACTAAAGGAAGTTTACTTGGAACTTCTCGTCAATTGTCAAACATCTCACTGATATGAGAAAAAAAGGCACAGACTTGTCGAGGTGGTCCGACCTCGCCTTTTATTGTGCCATTACATTTGCTACTCAAAATTTTATGGACACATCATTATTTGATTCTTTCTCGTCACCCAGGAAATAAAGTGACCTTGGACATCATTTTGCGTTGTTTTTTGGTGGCCAAGGTTGCACCAGAATGTACTCAATTTTGTGTCTACCTGTAATGTTTGTGCGTGTAGTAAGACACCATTGACACATTAATCCATGGACCTTCAGCCATCTGCTGGAAAAACTAATTTTAGTTGTGGTTGATATGGCAATGAAGTGTGCCATCTTACTAAACCTATCTGCTCTCCCTAATGCTAAGACTTTTGCTCAAGTATTTGTCACTGAGATCTTGAAGCTTCACGGGGATGTGGTGTCAGATCAGGTAACCCAGTCTGTATCTAAAGGTACGGTCACACTCAGCGACGCTGCGGCGATATAGACAACGAGCCGACCTAAACTAGATCGCTGGAGCGTTGCTGTTTAGGTCGCTGTAGAGACGTCAAACACAGCAACTCCAGAACGATGCAGGAGCGATCCAGTGACGTAACGGCGAGTCACTTCTCGTTCTTGCTGGTTATTAGCTCCATGTCAAACATTGCTGGTGTTGTTGCTTTTGATGTCAAACATGACGACACACGCTGACCTGGCGACGAAATAAAGTTCTGGACTTCTAGCTCCGACCAGCGATGGCACAGCGGGATCCAGATCGCTGCTGCGTGTCAAACACAATGAGATCACTATCCAGGATGCTGCAACGTCACGGATTGTTGTCGTTCTCGTTGCAAAGTTGCTGAGTGTGATGGTACCTTTAATTCTGGAGGGTGTTTTGTTCTCCACTGGGGATGCATCTATCCTTTTCCTCAGCATTTCATCCTCATACTAGCAGTCAGACTGAACACTTAAGTCAAGATTTAGAGAGATACCTTTGGTGACTGATAATTAGGAAGATTGGTTATCTCACTTACCTCTGACTGAGTTCGCGTTGAACCATTGTTGTAACCAATCCACTGGTCAGTCACCATTTTTAATGCATATGGCTTCCACCTCAGTTCAGTGCATTCAATAGAGATGAGCCTTTGGGGGTTCTTGGGGAGGAATGTTTTTCTTCTTCACTCTATTTTATATTGCAAGGGGTACAGAACAACCTGAAGGTTATGGTGGAAAGATCCAAACACATGGCTGATAAAAAAACATTTGTCAGGTCCGAACCTGTGTATGAATGTTTATGCATGGCAGTCCACCAGGAATATTATTATTATTGAAGATTCCTTCTCGAAAACTAGGTCCTAAGTTCATTGAGCCATATAAGCTGGTTTTTGTATTTAACCCTGTGGCTTTTTGTCTTAATCTACCTTAATCACTTAAAATCCATAATGTTTTCCACAGGTCATTGCTCAAGAAATATGTCATGCCTTTGGTTCCGTCATCCCTACTGCTGCCTCCTGTAATTATTGATGGGAAATTAGAATTTCAGGTGGCAAAAAAAGTTGACTTTTGTTATGATCACTGCTCTCTCCAATACTTGGTGCACTGGAGAGGTTATGGTCCGGAGGAAAGGACATGGATACCTGCCTCAGAAGTTAACACTTGTAGGTTAGTATGTTCCTTCCATGCAACTAATCAGGACAAAACCAGTCCTTAGGGTCCTGGGGCCCCTCATAGAAGGAGGGTAGGTTCACAGGTGTGTCATGTCCTTATGTAACTAATGGAGGATCAGAGATCAGAAGGTCACAATGTTTATTTGCTCGCACGTCCTTTTTAGGATCCGTTGGTCATTTAGCTTGAGTTGGATTGGATTTACTTTCATTCAGTGCTGAAAGGGTTAAGGACCCTTTCTATTCTGGCTGTGAACTTGGAGATTGAGTACTCAGCTGCAGCATAATGTGACCACTCTCTTTTACTATATAAACTCACTGCTAGCTTCATTCCTTTCCGGTTATAGTTAAGCTATACTGACCTCTTTGAAGTAGCCTGTCTCTGGATAAGCTGAAGTGTCCGCTATAGTTGCAGAAGTGAAGTTTCCTGTTGGAGAAACTAAGTAGTGTTATTAGTTGTGTGTTTGCACACTGTTTGTCATACCTTCCTCATATTGTCTTTTTGTAGTAGTGGGACTAGTGACTCGCTGGCCTGTGCATTAGACAGGGTAAGTTCAGGGCCAGCAGGGACTTAGGAGCATGATCGCACATGGGGGGAAGGACCCGTCTAGGGACAATAGGGAGTGCAGGTATCAGAATCAGGTTTATGTTGGGAGGTGACACCTCTACCTTCTCCCTATCACCAGGATTTCCTTGTGCATCTTCCCTGGTGTTTCACCACGCACTGGGCATCCTTGCTTGCCCCAGCGTGACAATACCTTGCACCATGCAAAATTAAAGAGAACCAATTTATGAGATGTCAGATCCATAGGCAGCATGAATCTGACACGGATTGTCTTATTACCGCTGGGTAAAGTATGTGTTTGAACTGAAATGCTGGGATGTTTCAGAGAAAACACATCTATTAAAGCAGGACGGAGACTATTGTTCCATGATGACTCGTCCAAGCAGAATCTGGGTGGCTTTACCCCACCCCACTCTCCTAGACTGACATATCTCTCCCTATGTGTGTGCAAAGAAAGCAGTTGGGGAGGGGAGAAGGTAGGGGATCTTGTTCGGACTGGTCATTATGGGCACATTGTACCCAGCTAGCTTTCCAATGTATGATTGCTCTGAAATGCTGGAGCACTTCAGAGGAAAACATGCATGGCTGCAATAATGCAAAAATGTGGATTTCTCTGGAATTAAACATTGGATCGCAGATATCAAAGTATCATTTTGTGCAACTTTCTATGACCTACATGCAGCTTAAGAGAGTTCCCCCTAATGACAGATTCTCTTTAAATTATATGATATTTGTATTTTTTATGTAAAGGAAACGGTAATGTAATACTCGTCCAGGAAAGTGCTAGACCTATGACATATGTTTACAATGTAACACTTATCATAACTTGCAGAAACTTGTGTATGATTAGAATACAGATTTAAAGTTATATTATATTTTATTTACTGCATTTGATTAAAATCAAGTAGGCAGAATTCAGCTGTCACATACCTACAGTGTTGAAGGAATTCTAAGTGCGCTATTCATGTCTTGACGCTGTTGGCAGTCATTCATCAAATGCTCGTATACTACTGTTACATTGTGGCAGAGCTAATCAAGCCAATCACTGCTTGTGAGAGGTCTGGTGTACTTAATGGATGAAGTGCTCTGTCTGTCTATGACAGTGGTACCTTAATTATGAAAATGTTAAATGTTATACAAAGGGGCATGAAACGCTTCAGAAAATTTGGTAAAATTCACCTGTCTCAACTCCTAAAAAAAGCTATGAAAAGGTTATCTGATATGACGGAAACATATAGCTTAAAGGGATTGTTCCATTTCAGTTAAGCTTATATCCCAGATGTAGCTTGTTTTAAAACCACAAACCATGGTGTGCTTCCCTGGGTCTCCGGCAGATTCCTCTCATTGCTCCCACGGCCTGGCATTGGTTGCAGCTCTGACATCACCTTGAGCTCAGTGGCTTTCCCAATGTTAAGGAATGGCCCCTTCAGAGCTGCTAAGCTTAATGATTGGATATCACTTTTTCAACTTGTCATCAGCACCACAGCTGATGCCAGTCACTGAGAACAGCAGCATAGATCAGCCGGTGGATACGGGGAAGGTGTGTGCAGTTTGGTTTGTTGTTTTATAACAGCAGGAGTAGAAACTTAATTGAAAGGAAACTACCCCCTTAAGTGACTTATATTTCAGCTTCTTTTGCTAATATGGTACCTGTTACAATTTGGCATTAACCCCTTAATGACGTGTATAGGACGTCATGAGCAAGTGTCAGTTCCTGCATGATATTGAAGAAACTAGGGAGCAATAGCGCAAATAGGATGATACCCGTGAAACAAAGCAAGAATAAACAGGGAGTTTAAGCTTTCCTTGTTTTGTGGCAATTGCAACAATGACTACGCCTGACCAGCTGCTGCACACCGTGGGTGATAGAGCATAAGGATAGTAGAAGGAGATGGATGGCTTTCCTGCACTGCTGTCAATATCCCATAAAGGATAGAGGAGAATAAATAAAAAAAAAAATGTTTATTCTGTCGTGTAGATCTACGCGTTTCAAAGTTCTCCAACCTTGTCCTCACAAAATACTCGTACTCAGGAGACATTGCACCACAAATTTTATGGTCCATTTTCTTTTATCCCTCTTTAAAATTAAAAACTTGGGGCTAAAAACATTTTAGTGGAAAATGTAACTTCATTTACACGGCACAATGTTCTACAATTCTGTGAAATATCGGGGGTTTTAAAAAGCTCACTGCAACCCTAGATTAATTCTTTGAGATGTGTAGTTTCCAAAATGAGGTCACTTGTGTGGATTTCTGCTATTCTGAAACATTGTCTGCTCTCCAAATTCGACATGGCGCTCTGAGCAAACATGGGCTATCCCTGGACTCAGGAAAATTACACAACAAATTGTATGACCCTTTTTTTCTGTCACTCTTGTGAAAATTTAAAATTTGGAGCCAAAGCAACATTTTTTGTGGGAAAAATTAAAGTGTTATTTTTTACCTTAATTCATGTGAAGCATTTAAAGGGTTAATAAACTTCTTGAATGTATTTTGAGCATGTTGAGGGATACAGATTTTAAAATGGTGTCATTTTGGGGTATTTTCTGTCACATAGACCTCTAAAAGTCACTTCAAACGTGGCTCACACCACTAGCACACACTCCTAGTACACTAACTGCAACAGCTAGTTTGATCCTCTCCCTCTCTTTTTATTATTAACAAACACTCTTATTCCCCTCTATTTCTGCTCTGTTTAATTTCTAAACACTAGTATTATTATTCTTCACATATCGTATTTTTCGGATTATGACACACTTTTTTCCTCAAAATTTTTTGGGGAAAATAGGGGTGCGTTGTATAATGGGGATATACCTTACCGTCCGCAGTGGAGCAGGGTCCCAGGGTCGCTGTTGGAGGAGGCAAGAGTGGAGCGTTGCTGCAGGCCACAGACTGGGATGAGGGGGTGTTTGGATGTGTGACACGCCACTGCAGGTGTTCGGTGCTGTGGTGTCTCCATCTGTGCATGCAACAATTTTCCCGGAATGCAACGCATAGTAAACCATGTAAGTGTGGGGCTTTCATAAAATGCTGGCAGAGCCTCCGCACCACCGAACACCCGCAGCGGCGCGCCGCACATCCGAACACCCCCTCATCCCAGCCTGTGGCCTTCAGCAACGCTCCACTCTTTCCTCCTCTAGCAGCAACCCTAGGACCCTGCTTCACTGCAGCCACCACCCCGGGTAAGCAATAAGACGCATGGATTATAAGAAGCACCACCATTTTATTAAAAAAAGGTTTTTCCATTTTTCGCCTTAAAATTTGGCGTGCGTCTTATAATCCGCAAAATATGGTATATCATTTGCTTATTTGAAATTTATTTTTCTATTCAATTTCTAAGTTTGTGCAAATGTGCTACGTATTATGTCGACAAGATAACGTGATGTGTGGTCACATGACCATGGAGGACCATTTTTGCACTCCTCTTTTTTGAATGTATTGTCTATCTGTTCCTGCATTCTTGCAAGTTGAACCCTATCATTGTGATTTGTCCTGATTAAGATGCATGATCAACTTGAAACGAGTTGACAAATTAAGCTGTATCCATATCGCATCTGGTCTCCTATTGGATATTGGATCCTTGGCAGCGCAGGTTTTTTATCCAATTTTACCTCCAAATTTGCTCACTTTCTGTTTGGTGGATCTGCATCACCCCATCTTTGCTTAAAAGCTAATAAAGGGGTTGTGACTTTCACAACCCCTGCAGGCGAGGAATTTGCGTTTTACTCTTTCCCTTGTAATCCGGATAAGACCCTATTGTGCATATTGTCATTCCAGATTTTATTTAAACATGTGCCTTGTAAAATAATGACAACTATAAACACTTCTGGTGCTGGCGTCATTCCAGCGGTGTCAGCACTGGCTTTCTCGGGGATCACATGACATTGTTATGTCATGCGATCCCTGTGACCAATGAGATCTCCTCACCTTCAGAAAAATAACATACATCCTAAAGAAGTGAGAGAGCAGCTGCTGGTCAGATCATTGTATCTGGGCCAATTTGGTGCCACTGCCCTCCTCTGATGCTGCAGGGTAAAGCTATCGATCCTTCCAAAGTCAGAGAAAGCACTGTTATGGCTATTGGCTTGATGATGCCACTAGTTAACATTGTAAATCAAGCAGGAGTACAACTCCCTCATTCCGACAAGTAGCAAGTCAGAAGGGAGTAGTGCCCTCTTGAAACCAAATGGCAAAAATACCCCGTCATAACTTGTGAAGTGTTGTAATATCCAAAATATTTATCAGATATAAATTAATTTTTCCTAATATGATGTTTATTGACCTGATAACATCAGCTGAAATGATCCACACTGATCCAAAAAGAGGCCATTTTCCACCCAATTTACAAAGTAAAAACCAGGTCAAACATGGACAGTTTCTTCTTTTTAAAATATTTTCAGTATTTAGATCCTTTAGTTATGCATATACTTGGGAATAAAGCAGTGCAGTCATAATACAGAATAAAGTTGTACTTTCTCTTAAAAGTGTCATTCTAACATATAGCTACATGCTATCTTGGGCTCTCATTTATGTGCCCAGCTACCCTTTTATAGTTTGTTTTCTATTTTCAGTATCTAATATGGTAAGAACGGCTCAGAAGTAAAACATTAGCCTGACACAGTGATTGACTTTTACAGGAGATTTACTCATTTGACGAATTAAATTGGAGATACAGAATTGAAAACATGATTGATTGGTGTTTGCGAACCCAGCGAGCACCAGTGAGAGATGGAACAGTTGCAGAACAGATTGGGAAAGTTTTGGTAAAACAAGCGTTGTAACTAAAATTGTGCTCTGTCAAAGCACCATGGACTATAAAATGAGGAGTAATCAGTCAGTGTCAGATTTTCAGTATATCCAGTGGTTCCACCTGGCATATTGCTGCAGAGTTACTATTGTGCTCTGTGTGAAGTTCTCATCATTAACTCTAGGAACACTCTGTTAGCTCTTAGCTTGTCCATCAAAACATCAAAAGATTTAGATGATGTTCAGATCCATTCTGTGAAAAAAAAAATCTTTTCTGCACTCAACTGTGTTGTACAGTATATATAAGCTAATGAAAAATCGAGTATATATCTTATTGGAGATATATTTTACATTGCGAATTGGCCTCAAATATTATGTAGAATGAATTTCACAATGTTGTACAAAGAAGGGGAAATATTTGACAAAGAATACATTTTTGTAGCATTGAATGCTTTGTCTCCGACACAATGGTTAAGTCAGTGATGGCATAACCCAACTCTTCGGCCATTGCCATGCAGCTAGAGTGGTAAATGCAGAGCACCGATCTCATCATTAGAGAGATTTATACTATTTCAAAACTTATTTTTGGGGTGTGCACAAATATAAAGAATTAGCATAGGACACGGCTCAGATATGCAGCGCAAAAAATCTGCAGCATATTTCCAGTGCTACATGTTTGACATCCAAATCATTCTAAGTTATTTTGTGCATTTTCATCCTGGTGTTGATAAGAGTTACATCTCTGATAAATCTGCTGCTGAATCTGCAATTAAATCCTAGCAATTAGCTGTAGATTTTCCATTTTGTGAAATCTACAGCTAATATGGATGTTGGATTTCTAAACCTATCACACAACTATACCTTGACACAGGAAAAAAAAAGTCTTGATATAAAAAACTATAACTGGACACTTAAAGAGGATGTCCGACCTTAGGGCAAAAGTCTGCAGTAAGTCTATATGACTACAGACTTGCGAATCTTTACAGTGCACACCGTGCGCTGTGAGGATTCTCGGGTGACAATGCCAGGACAAGGCAGTCATGTGACCGCTAGTATGCCATTTGCATACTTCTAGCCACATTCCAACAAAACGAGTTCTGTCATGCACGTCTTGTTGGCATGTGACTGCGTGTACTTATGGTCATGTGCCCACCAGCTCCCGATACCAGTACAGGAGAAAACTTACATTGTACAGTGCACACACTGTAAGGATTCACACACAGTGACAGACAACCCTTTTAACAATGTACAAACCATTGAACATGTCAAGTTAGGTGTTGAATTTTTACTTTCTGCATCAAAATACCTTGTTACATTGTAGTATATGTATGCAGTTAGAAAATGTTAAATATTTATGTACCAAGTGGATATACAATAATGCTCCAAAATTCTACAATGGTGATATCACATACAATGATATATATCAGTGTCGTTCATTTATAGCCATTAGCAGCACCGCAATGAATGAGGGGCTGGGTATTGCCAGCCAGTGCCATTTTCCCTGAATCATAGACATTAGTCAATAAAATTTTCCTAATACAACTATAAGTATTTTTTCGTAAAGTTCACTTATCAGCAGTCGTTTCGTTAATATCATAGACAGGGTTAGGTTGAACTCACATGCAAAATGTGATTTCTGGGGCTTGTAAAGTCCACAAATTGCAAATCTGACTCCATTCATTAGCAGGTCACAGTGGACTTCCGTATTGAAGTCTTTTGAACCAGCTTTGTGCCATTCAAACAAGAATTACTTTGTCCTAAAAAAGAAAAATACTGTTGCATGCTGTGATTTTTTTTTTTACAGATGGATCTTAGGTCAATGTAGAAAATTGCTGTGCACTTTAATTGCTCACTGTACAGTCTGTATTCTGCTTTTGTGCACACGAACAGCTCACTAACAAAAGATACATTCTTAAAAACTGTACCTTAGGTCCCCTTCACACATCCTGATATTTCCGGTATTGGAAAAACAGTACCAGAGCTCTCCGTGTCCTTGTGCTACATATGTGTGGCATCTGTGTGTCGCATCAATGTGACACGTACTGGTGCCAGAGAAAAGCTGTACAGTTCGCACTGTTCCCAGGCACCAGGTGTTAAAGACAGCTCTCATCATTGTTGCCTGGTTTCAACCAGACGACATTGATGGGAGTTGTATTCAGCACCCACTATATATGTTGTGTGTAAAATAAATAATTTTAAATTATAAATGGCGTGGGCTTCCACCTAATTTTCATAGCCAGCAGAGGGAAAGCCGATCTCTTGGGGCTGAGTTTAATAATTTTGGAAATAGGCCAATATCCCAAATGGTTCCTATGCTATTAATAACAGCTGACAGCAGTTTGCTTAGCCTTTACTGGTTAGTTTACTGGGGACTCTAGAAAAAAATGATGCAGGGTCCACCTATAATTTCTAACCAGCAAAAGCTAAACAGAAAGCTATTGGATGATATTAATAGCCTGGGAAGGGGACAGGGATATTGGATCAGCCACAAATCCAGGAAATACTGAACTGATCTTGGGATGCAGCTTCAGTTACGAGCAGCAACTAGTCATAGAAGTTACTACAGGTCACAGCTGTTCCCATGGTCAGTTCAGTGTGAGCTGCGGTAACCTTCATTATGTCACTGCTAGCACCATGAGTAATTCCAACTGTGCAAGCTCCAATGTGACTCTTTCGACAAAAAAAAAAGTTGCAGCTCTCAGAATATGATGATGCAAAAACAAATTCATTTTTGTAAAATTATTATTATTATTATTATACATTTTTATAGCGCCATTTATTCCATGGCGCTTTACATGTGAATGGGACAAATATAGACAAGTACAATAAACAGGAGTAAAACAAGGCACACACAAGTACAGGAGGAGAGAGGACCCTGCCCGCGAGGGCTCACAGTCTACAGGGGATGGATGAGGATACACTAGGAGAGGGTAGAGCTGGTCATGCGGCGGTTCAGTAGACCGGGGATCACTGCAGGTTGTAGGCTTGTTGGAAGAGGTGGGTCTTCAGGTTCCTTTTGAAGGTTTCCGTGGTAGGCGAGAGTCTGATGTGTTGAGGTAGAGAGTTCCAGAGTATAGGGGAAGCACGGGAGAAGTCTTAGATGTGGTTGTGGGAGGAAGAGATGAGAGAGGAGTAGAGCAGGAGATCATGAGATGATCGAAGGTTACGTGTAGGTAGGTAATGGGAGACTATATCACAGATGTATGGAGGAGTCAGGTTGTGAATGGCTTTGTATGTCATTGTTAGACATAAAATATTATTCTTAGTCTGTAAAAATAGAATAGCATAAAACAAAGAATATAAATCTGGTATCTCTGTAATCATACCGACCCAATGGATAAATCGGTCTTATCACTTTTACCTCCTTGTGAACAGCCCCCCCAAAAAGCTATAACTGAATTACTGTTTTTTGTTCATTCTCTGTTTGAAAAATCTGAATAAAAAGTGATTAAAAGAAATGATGTGCCCCAAAATGGTACCAAAAAGATCTGCGACTCGTCTGCAAAAAAAATAAGCCCTCATACAGCTCTGTTCACCAAAAAATAAAAAAGTTATAACTCTCAGAATTCAGCTATGAAAAAATTACTTTTTATAAAAAAGCATTTTTACTGTTTAATAGCAGCAAAACCTAAAAAAAAGATATAAATATGATAAACACATTGATCCAAAGAATAAATCCGCCTTATCACTTATACCGCACTGTACTTCTATTTATTCAATCTACCTCCCAAAAATCTTAATAAGGCTCAACTCACATTTATCCTGCACTCTCCACTAAGCACTTATGTCGGGGTTTCTGTGTAACTTCCCCAAAACCACGATTCATACAAAATCCCAAGTAAGTTATCCTAGCCTCATACTGAAAGCCATCAAAAAATGTTATGTACTCAAAAATATTACAGACAAAAGCCCTAATTTATCCCTCACTAAACCAGCCCCCACTCAGGTCCATCATCTGTCACTGAAACTATAGGGGTTCCCATGTTACTTGTAGAGCAAAGATTCTGGAAAAGTAACATCGCTCCTGCCTCTTCAAATAAAATTCAGTGAATTCTGTGCTCACAAATCCAAATTCCTCCCTCCTTCTGAGCCACACTGTGCCTTAACCTCTGTAAGGGGACACATGGTGGTCAATATTGTAGTGGAGAGAGAATATTTAACAATTTTTGGGTGGGGTGCATGCTGCCAGAAGCACAAGCTAAACACAATGTATGGAGGCACTACAATATATAGGGCCTCTGTATGGGGGCACAATGTATAGGCACTAAACAGGCATATTTTCAATTCTCCAAAATAAAGCATAGTGTGGATGGTACAAAAGGGTGACTGCAGCCATAGATGAATTCCTGGAGAGTGGCAAATTTTACAATGGAGTCACTTTTGGGATTTTTTTCTCCTGTTGTGGCATCCTTGGGGTTCCACAAAGGTCATCCGTAAGCTATTTTAGCAAAATCTGTGCTTCAAAAGCCAAAAAGGGCTCCTTTCTACTTAGCCCTGCTATGTGGCCAAATAGTAATTTCTGACTGAATTCAGGAGAATTTGCACAATAAATGGGGTCCAGCTTCACCTATTAACCCTTGTGTAACTGACAAATTTGCAGCCAATACAATTATTGCATTTTTACAACTACAATGTCACATTTCCATGTCTCAATTTTATAAAATTCTGTGAGACATCTATGGGTTCAAAATACTCACTACACCCCTAGATGAATTCCTTAGGCAATGGAGATTCCAATATTGGGTCACCTGGAGGAATTTCTGCTGTTCTGGCACCCCAAGGAATCAGCTAATGGAGCACACAGTCTATTCATATGGAATCTGTATTCTAAAAGCCAACAAAACCTACCAATAGCAGAATGATAAACCCTGCTGTATCTAAATAAGTAAAAGCAAAAGTGCATTTAAATAACATAGAGTTCTTAGTAATACGGTTTTTGATTAAAAAATGGCAAAAAAAAGCCATCCCACTGTCGCCAAGACTAATCTGAACAGGTTCTCTCTTATTCGGCAAGCTATAGCGCTTGCCGAATAGGCTGCAGAGGGAATCTGACTTCCTGGATTGCACCAACCGATCAGCTGATCGGCGCCACAGCTGCATGTGTCACAGCTGTGTGACAGGCATGACACATGCATGGAGAGCCCAACAAACAAGCTCTCCAAGGATGTGTCGTGACTGTGACACAGCCGCGACACATGCAGCTGCGGTGCCGATCAGCTGATCGGCTGGTGAGATCCAGGAAGTCGGGTTCCCTCTGCAGCCTATTTGGCAAGTGTTATAGCTTGCCGAATAAGAGGGAACCCACAAATTTGCTCATCTCTAGTCAATGGCTTCAGCGTGCCACAAGGCATGCACCTCTCATCGATGCTCATTGTGCTCTTTGCTGGACAAAGACCATAATGTCTCAATTATATATTGATAAAAATGTAGATTTCTCTAGAGTAATGCAATGGATAGGAAATAAAAATGTATCGATGTATTTATCATTCAAAGACCTAAATAATATAAACAGTTAAGGGAAGTTAGACAAGTTGATAGATTCCCTTTAAATAGAGAAGATATTCATAGGATACAAACAACTATTATTGGTGTGATCTTGTTTTCTTGGCCCCTGCATTTTAATAGAGATGTAACTCTCCAATTTTATTATACTGCAAGTGTGCACTGCACAAGCTCAAAAGTGATGAACCGAAAGTAAGGACACAATAGCCAATGTGCAAATATTATACTTTTTACATAATTACTTTTTATGATCACAATTACACATAAAAAAAAGCAAGAATTATTGTAGAGATTTAGTTTAGCTCCTGCCCTTTTAATTATTTTTTCATCAGTTGTGCTCACTGGAGGAAAGTAACAATTTGAGAAGGTAATTTCATATATTACTCGCAATCTCCCAGAGAGAACATGCTGGGCAAATATATACCATTTTCTGCATTTCAAATATCTTTGAAAAAAGTAAACTTTAACTTTCATAATGTACCAGGATTGGTATAGTAAAGAATACTTTAACCTAAATTTATTTTTTTCACAAATAGTTTTTATTACATTTTTCCAATTACCAAACATTTAAAAAGTATCAGCTACATAACTTTTACTACAATAAAGGAACAGGGCAAGGGTGACTCAGGAATGGAAAGAAACCTAAAGTTAGGTGCGGGAAAGGAAAGCTGAGGTAGAAAGGGGAAGATGAGAAAGGTCGAGAGGGAAATATCTAAATCAGGATGGGGAGAAATAAAAATAGAGGAAATGATTTTAAAAATAAATATGGTGATCATTTGATTCAGTTAAAGATAAAGTTCACTGGAATTATTTATACTGGGAATCATTTAATCTCATATTACAAGTTGTCCTACCAGTCGCCTTAGAGATACCGTAACGTATAATAGTTATAAAACAATTGGAAATGTATTGCTCCATAGTGACCAATTCCTTTCGTATGTGACAATATTATCTATTCTTGAAGAGTAGATATGCTTATAGATGTTATGTGCCTCTATTATCTCTATAATAAATCCTAATGTAGTGATATATTTTTTTCTTCCAAACTGTTGCTACTAGATGGTTTGCAGTAATTAGCCCCTAAGTGACCATGGCAATTTTGAGATTAATACCCTGCCCAAATTTTGAAATCTGACCAGTGGTAATAACTCTGGAAACCTTCAACGTATCCCAGTTATGCTAATGTTGTTTTTTCGAGACACATTGTGCTTCATGATAGTGGTAACATTTGTTTAAATATGTTTTGAGTTTATTTGTGAAAATATCAGAAATTTGGCAAACATTTTTAAATTTTAGCAATTTTCAAAATTTAATTCTTATGTCCTTAAATCAGAGAGTTATGGCACACAAAATAGTTATTAAAAAACATTTTGTGTATGTCTACTTTACATCTGCATAATTTTTGAAACATAATTATTTTCTGCTAGGAAGTTACAATAGTTAAAAGTTGGTCAGCACGGTGACCCTGAGCAAATTCGCTCATCTCTACCAGTGACCTCAGAAGGACAACTTACAGTGCAAGCTCAAGGATCATGGTGATGGGAGCAGGTGCATTATTTCCTGCCCAGCACCTGACTTTAGCTATCAATCAACATAGAGAAGTAGGAGCTAATGAAGTAAATGACCTTGTGAGGCAAACTTTCATTAAGTGCTTTATCCAACCCAGAGCACTTAATGCCTCATTTTCATATTGATAAAACTGAGAGGATTTCTCCTTAGCAGCACAAAGTACAGCAAATAAAACATTATTAATGTATTTATCTTTCAATGTCCAACATGTGCATATGAATGGTTGTGAGATTCCCTTTAAGGTGCTGTCACACATTGAAGAACAGTAAAGTTTTCACTGATCTTTCTTTTTTCAATTTAGATTGACCATAGATAAAATGGTAAAAAAATATCAACCACAAGCGTTTCAACCACAAACTGGGGTGTTTATCGAGCTTATAATAGTAGGTATTAGTCTAGTCTAGTTATTAAACCAATTCACGAGCACGTAGGGAAAAAAGTTGATTTGAGGACAATGGTCCAGTTTTCACATCAATAGCCTGTGGCCAATGAACTGCCTCCTACTTGCAGGAGTCTCTGGCACTTCTTCTAACTAGTAGACCTGGAATGACACCAGGCACATGTGACGCCGGAATAATGATTTTGTGCCGAGTCTACGAATCCGAAGTGATGCCAGGAATTCCATCAGCTATCAGGTTATTAGCAGGGCTCCTGTGCAGCAGGACTACTAACTGGGCTAATTAACTACCAACATGACCAATGGACCAGAGTACTGCAAAACAATTTATTCATCTACATATGGAAGCCTTAACCAAAAATATAGAGCTTATTAAGTTTACAGTAGCTCATCCAATCCCATACAATAAAACACATAAAACACATATTTTATTTAAACATATCCCATAAGCTTACAAGCCTAAATTAATCAACGTTTTTGAGCTGAGCAAAGCGCTTTTTCTGCTCTATTGTTACTGAAGCCAATTGCCAAGATGCCTCTCACACACTTCTTTTAAACTAAGTTGGGCGTTTAAACTCACTCCACCATTAATATTAGTGGATGGAGACAGCTGAGCTCCTTCTCTCTTCCTCTTCTAAGCTAAAGTGACTTCCGCACATACAATCTAACGTTCATTGACAAGAAGTCAGAGTCATTTGAATTCGTGAGCTTTGCAAAATTTTCTCCAAAGTTTGATCTGCTGCAAATCTCAAATATGAAATCAAGGTCTCTAGCTTCTGCAATCTTCTGCAACATGTAAAATAGCAGTAGCCATTTTAAGCAATTTGCATAAAGTGAACGCAAATAGTTCACATTCTCCAGGGTTCTCGAATTACTAAAAAATATATTTGCATTAAATCAATTCGCTTATATTTAGTATTTAAATTTATGTCTACTCAAGAATTACAGGACAACACTGATATTTAGTAGTGCTAGTGCTACCATGTTTTTAATGCATCCAAATTTGAAAACAACTGAAAAAGTGCAAGATTATAGCAATATTCTCAATTCTATGAGGATCGAATTTGTGTCGACCTTTTATGCATTAGCTGAATCTGGCAAATTTGAAAAAATTGTAATTCAGATTGAGAAAATCCCCAATATTGGCAACTGCCATTTTATACATTGCTAAAAAATTATGTCTACAGAGATCAATCATTTGGGTGGGATTTCCAATGATGCCTTGCATACTGTATATCAAATCACATGATATAGTACAACCAGTCAGGAAGGACTATTGTAGCGTGCATGAAAGCAAAAGCAGAAAATGCAGCAGCCATATTATGGTGAATCTGGATAGTGAGAGAATGACACAGCTTATTCTTGGCGATAAAGGTATGAAAAAATGAAAAAAATGTCAAAATAGTATGTGACAGCACAGCAGTGAAGAAGATTATTTTTTGGGGAAGCAAATTAGTGTCATATAAGTTTTTGGAAGGCAATTAAAGACTTTGGATTGCTTTTGATACACGGTAAATGGATTTGCCACAAATCGAATTTCCTGGTAAATGTTGCCAAACCAGGTAAATCACATTTCAAAACTTTCACACATACCTTACTATTTTAATTCAGTTTAGCTTTAGCTAACACTTTATTTTACTCTGTTGTCGATGATTGCTTCCAGCATACATGTCAATGTTAGAAAAGGTTTCATCATGTTTTTTATTTTCCTCTGTCATATGTAATAATGGCTGTTTCTCTCATTGTTTACAGAATATCCTGATGCTTAACCCCCGGACTGCAGCTCATGCATCTCTACGTTCCACGACACTGAAACAGCAGGATAAGAAGCACTGGAAAAGGAATCCAGACAAGAGTTGTTCTGTACGTATTGCATGCATTTCAAGTTGTATTTGAGATGAAAACATTTATATATTCTGCATTATGTTTTTGCCTATACTGCATACGTGATGCTCTAATGTTATGCTCACGTGTTGGATTTGCCAACATAGGTTTTTCAAAGTATCTGCAGTAAAAATTCACGTTGGATCTCAGATTGTTGTTGGCGCCTTCAGACTTGCAGCATGGTCATCATTCTGTACATGTTTTTCCACTGGATATGAAAATACCTGTTAACTAGAGTTGAGTGAATTTCTTCAGGTCCCCACTTATTCGGCAAGCTATAGCGCTTGACAAATAAGCTGCAGAGGGAACACGGATACATGGAGCCCACCAGCTGATCAGCTGGTCGATGCCGCAGCTGCAAGTGTCTCGGTTGTTCCACTGTCACAACACATGCATGCAGAGCCTGTTTGTTGGGCCATGTTGCACAGAATGGAGAACATGGGTACATACAGTATAAACAATAGCCATTTTATGCCAGCCTGGTTGGCGCAAAACAACTATTCTCCATAGGTATCCTTGTATTTCACTCCACTCTGTGTTTCATGCTGTTTATAAACTCTACGGAATGAAGAGTTTATATTTTACCAACTGGTGAGTGCCCTTTGTAGAGTGTCTATATTCACCCAACTAAGACCCTGGCAAATAGCTGATTTGCTGAATGAATGGGAAGCAGGGGAACGTTGACCTTGACTTGACCTTGACTTGCGGTGCTGCGCCCCCTGCTGGCACAACCTCATATGAACTCGAGCGTGGGAATTTTCCTGAATATTTTCTCAAGCTTAAGTTCATATGAGGTTATGTCAGCAGGGGGCGCAGCACCGCAAGTCTAGGTAGCTACGTTACTGGCTTTTCTCTAGAACACCGCTGCGTATTTTTTGCAAGTCACACTGATGGTCCGTGTGTAATCCGTATTTTTCTCGCCCCCATAGACTTTCATTAGTGGATTTTTTGCACAATATGCTGACAAACGCAGCTTGCTATGATTTTCTATGCCCATAAAATACAGCTGAGAAATATACGGCAGATAGGAGCTGCCCCATAGAGAATCATTGGTCAATGCGTTGTTTTTGCACCTCTCATACGTCCGAAAAACTCTCTAGTGTGACGCCGGCCTTAAAGAGTCTGAGCAAAGGGTCTGAATACTTATGACTAGGGTTGAGCGACTTTTATTTTTATAGGATCGGGTCGGGTTTCACGAAACCCGACTTTCTCAAAAGTCGGGTCGAGTGAAATCGGCCGATCCTATAAAAAAGTCGGGGTCGGGGTCGGCTGAAACACGAAACCCAATGCAGTGCAATGGGATACTATGGTTCCCAGGGTCTGAAGGCGAGGAAACTCTCGTTCAGGCCCTGGGATCCATATTAATGTGTAAAATAAAGAATCAAAATAAAAAATATTGATATACTCACCCTCGGATGCGCCCTGGTACTAACCGGCAGGCTTCCTTCCTAAGAATGAGCGCGTGAATGACCTGCGGTGACGTCGCGGCTTGTGATTGGTCTCGAGCGGTCACATGGACAAGCCGCGACGTCATCTAAGGTCCTTCACGCGCTCATTCTTAGGAAGGAAGGCTGCCAGAAAGAAGCAGGGCGCGTCCGAGGGTGAGTTTCTTTGTAGCGCTTGATGGTTTTTGCCACTGCACTTGGGGACATTTTCAAAGTTTTCCCAATTTTTTGGACTGACTGACCTTCATTTCTTAAAGTAATGATGGCCACTCGTTTTTCTTTACTTAGCTGCTTTTTTCTTGCCATATTACAAATTCTAACAGTCTATTCAGTAGGACTATCAGCTGTGAATCCACCAGACTTCTGCACAACACAACTGATGGTCCCAACCCCATTTATAAGGCAAGAAATCCCACTTATTAAACCTGATAGGGCACTCCTGTGAAGTGAAAACCATTCCCGGTGACTACCTCTTGAAGCTCATCAAGAGAATGACAAGAGTGTGCAAAGCAGTCATCAAAGCAAAAGGTGGCTACTTTGAAGAATCTAGACTATAAGACATATTTTCAGTTGTTTCACACTTTTTTGTTAAGTATACAATTCCACATGTGTTAATTCATAGCTTTGATGCCTTCAGTGTGAATAAACAATTTTCATAGTCATGAAAATACAGAAAAATCTTTAAATGAGAAGGTGTGTCCAAACTTTTGGTCTGTACTATATATATATATATATATATATATATATATATATATATATATATTCGTAAAAAAGGAACAGCGCACTACTACTATTTATCTCCGGGTGCAAAGCCTCCAGGCAACCTGTCCACTGGTTGTCCACATTCCATAAATATCAAAAAAGAAGGCAGCACTCCATTGTTTCCAAAAAAGTGTAGGATTTATTCAAACCCACATATCAGTGCGACGTTTCAGCTCTACTGAGCTTTTCTTGAGAAAAGCTCAGTAGAGCTGAAACGTCGCACTGATATGTGGGTTTGAATAAATCCTACACTTTTTTGGAAACAATGGAGTGCTGCCATCTTTTTTGATCTTTTTATATATATATATATATATATATATATATATATATATATATATATATATATATATATATATGTATATATATATATATGTATATATATATATATATATATATAATGTCTAAAATCAACCAGAAAATCGCTTTAGTTACTTAGCAACATGTTATTGTGAATTAGAATAAAGGTTGATTTGAAAGGTCCAATGTTCAAGGACAACTTAGCATAATGAAAAGCATTCTCTCTTTTCAACATGTTTGTCCTATAAAATGAAATGCTGCTATGATGCTACTTAGTCCCATGGATTTTATGTAAGTGAATTCCGATGCTGATTAATAGGGTTTCAGTCAATGCTCTCAAGTGGAGGTATCAGTTTCATGGGAAATGTGACCCACAAAAACTGAAGGTAGCATTAAATAATAGCTAGGAAACAAGTTGCTGATTAACAAAGGAGAGGGAATTAGTATTAGGAGTCAGAAGGATATCAAGGACGACATGAAGGACTGTCTTTGTTTTTCTCAAAATTCATATATTTGCTAAAAAAAAGAAATAAATTAAAAGTATTTTGGCAAAGTGGATTTAATAAAATAATGAACAAGGTATAAAATTATGGAATGGTACAAGCAATATCTGTGAATTATAGACCTGTAAGATCTCTGCTTGCAATTGTGGTTACTTGCTGAGAACGTAGGTGCAGAGGACTAACATCTCAAATTTTGAGTCCTGAGACAGCACGACTTTCCAATGTATATTGAAAGCACCACTCCAGTGGGGTTTTTTATTGCATCTCTGGAGTCGGGCTGATAATCTATTTGACTGCCACTACTCTCATATTTATCAGCCACCGTGTTGATCTGTTCCCAGTGTCTCTTTGGATGGCCTCCAGTATGATCTGCCGGATTGCTTCAGTGTTTGCTGAGTGATTAAGAAGTCACAACTCAATGTAAGTCTATGAGAGTTAGATTAAGGCCAGAACGAGACTCTTATAGACTTACATTGAAATCTTGTGATCATTACTTCTGACTTCCAATGAATCAGAAGTTGCAGTCGCAAGATGGCGGTGTTGGACCGGAATAGCATCGGGAACAGCCAAAGATGGCAGCTAGTAAGTAAAATACTAGGGTCAGGGAACTTAGACTAGTGGCACCATTCCAGGGCTAGAATTTTTTAAAAAAATATCTGGAGTGGTGCTTTAATGGTGGTTTAAAAGGGACTGAACACAGCCAGTTTCTAGTCGTAAAGTCTCTTCCCACCTTCTTTGAACTGGCGAGATGGTACATATATTTAAAAAGTTGTAGTTACACAATCCCAAAAGTTCATCACTTTGCTCAGTATTATATTGTAAGATTATTCTCCTATTATTTTAACCACATGAAGACAGGGCAAGGAGTGGGCAAATTCAATTTATTTGGTTAACACATCCATCACCTGGAGACATACAGTTTCAAATATGGGAGCTGCGATACGGTACCCACGGCAAATAATTGGTGCAAGTTATCTGTGTACTGCTCTGATTTCATGTCGTGAGTCGTAACATATCTCCATGATGTTATGGCATACAGTAGCACTATATGGCAACACATGGTGAACAAACAGTACAGACACAAAAATAAATGGGTCAAGTAAAAATGCTTGTTCTGAACTTATATAAGAAAGGTGTTCTCCACTTTTAGGCACGTGCACGCCATTCTTTCTAATAGTAGTAAAGACAGATAGAGGTAGTTCTCACACTCATTTGGTCTAGTGCTGATTCCCTGCCGCGGCTCCAGTATCTGTGTTTTAGTTGCAGCATGCAGCTACTCGTTGAGCTTGGTGGTTTATTCAGTCAACAGCAGAGCTTCTGACCTCAGTGATTAGCTGCAGTGCTATTGTGAGCTGTAATCCTGATGTCACTGCTGCAACCAAAACACAAAGACTGGAGCTACGTCTGCTGAACAAAAGGGGGTTGAATACAATATTAATTTTGCTTCTTTTAACTGCAATCTGATCAGTTTGGTCCATTTTTTTAATAGTGGAAACCCGTAAGTGACCTATTCTTAGGTTTTGACAAAAGTATCTGATCAGTGGGGGCATCTGAATCCCGGCACCCCCACTCATTAGCTGTTTGCTTCTCTTCCTGTGTATGGATGTAGACAGTGGATAGAGACTGATCAACATGGTTTTGTACCTTGTGTATAGTCATTCTTGGTTACTGCAGTTCAGCTTTCATTCCCTTCAATAGGCGCTGCAGTATATTTGGTAGCATACAGTAGATCGATGGGGGTGACAGGTGTCAGACCTCTGCAAAGAGGCCGAGAGTAGTAGTCACAACCGAGCGGCTGTCTACTTTTGCTCAGGCACTTTACAGTCAAGATTTGTCTCAGTCCCAGTGTGCTGTAGGGTGTGGGATGCATCACACTCACTTGTAGGCCTCCGTCCTCAGAAGCCACCGCACATAATGCATGGGACACTAGGTTCCTTGTAATACTTCAGCTTTTACTAAACCAGTTCATCAGCTGGGCCCAGGGTGGATAGATGCTGTGAAAGGAGAAGAAAAAGTGACACTCAACAAACTGACATACATTCACGTGAGCATAAGATTCAGTTTGCAGACAAATTGCTTCTTGCACCGAAGACTCACAGGGTTCTGTGGACACCCCAGCAGATGAGCTTTTTTCAGAAATGCAGGAAAGATGATGAAGGGTGGCACTCCTTGGACTTAGATCAGTGAAAAAAACTTCTTTATTAGTTGCATAAAAAAAGACATGGAAGCGGGGGAATGTGAGTGACCGTGTGGACAATGCAGTTTCGCGTACACACTACGTTTAAATGGGTTCATATCATTTTTATGCAACTAGTAAAGAAGTTTTTTCCACCGATCTAAGTCCACGGAGTGCCACCTTACATTTTCTTCCCTGCACAGGTGGGATAGAGCCCAGCAATATGCACTTCCTCATTAGTACAACTCCTCTTCTGTCCTGCCACTTGTTAGTTCTGGACTACCTCCAAGCCTGCTAACTCCATCAGCCTCAGGAATTTGTCCACCTCGGAAGTGCACCCAGTAAGGGGAACCTGTCCCAGGCGTAATTCCACCTCCACCAACCTCATGATTTCAGAAGACCAGCTCTGACCCTTGGTATCTCGCCCCATCCCTAGGCTCCAGATGCTGCAGGAATGTCCATCAGTGATCTCTATTTGACCTTCCACTGCCTCGAATGGCTGACCCATGCTGCTCCTGGCAACCAACTGCACCTGAACCTGGCCTTCACTAGGCACTTCACTAACACTGAACTCTCTTTAACCAGGAAGTGCCCCCTTTTGTTGATACTAGTGCCCACCCACTTAGCTAGTTCTATCCTTAACCATTTTGTATCTTAGATGCTAAACCTATTATCTTTATTCTATATCTTATGCTGTACAAAGCTTATCCTTATAAACTGTACACCATCATAATAAATTACATTACATCACATTAGACACATGTTACGTTTACATATAAAACCACACAATGGTATTCATGTAGCGCATCTGTTCTCTTCAGGGGCAGGAACAGGTAAGACAGTCCACATCCCTACACCTACACTGATCTGACGTTGAGGACCCAAGTCCTGGACAATCCTTAGAATTTTACTTTTTCAGATTCTGTGCAGCATGTAATATACTTGTTATTCATACTTAGATTTTATTTACTTTACTAATATGAAAATATAAGAAAAAGATATTTACTAAGCCTGCCTAATGTGCGCTATCCATGATCCTGGTAAGTGTGTAGTGTGCGAATCTATCAGTGGATGCACAATAGCAGCTGTCTGCCTAATCGCTGTCCAATTCAGAACTAATCAGTGGAACATAAATAAAATGCCAGCAGGAATAGGTATACAATGGTCGCTGTCTTTCTAATTAAAGAACTATTGAAGCAGTAATCGGCATGGTGATCAAAAAACATTACGGGGAGAACTTTAACATCTATATCTGTGAAATGTGTAATAATCTTCTCTGGCTTCAATGATCTTTTACAGCAATAAAAACCTTTCATTTATTTCAGTGCCTCGTCCATAGATGATGCATCACTACAAAGGAGCTGAAAGACCATTTCAATTTATTTTCCATGTTCTTTTTATTAATCCTTTTTGAAAAGACCCATGCTGAATGGCGATCAGTGGTAAAATAACCAGACTATTAATACTCAACCGCAATGGCTATTTATCATTTCCAAAAATAGTTACATTTTTGTGGCCATGCCAGATTAGCAGGTTTTTTATTTCCAGACAGTTGCATTCCCAATAGTGCTGTGATTTCAACTTGCATGTGACCACCTTTGCAAATGCCTACTTTGCAGTGTGTTTTTTTTCTTTTTTGGCATTAATGTTCTCATATTATAGCAATAAGGTGAGCAAATTAATACATAAGTTATGTAAACTGTATAAAGATTTCCTCTCTGGTGATTGTGGTGGATCAAAAGTTTTACTGATTGAGCACTGTAAGGATAGGGTCACATGATTGTTTTTTCCATGTCCGAGAAAATCGGTCTTTTTATTCTAATGAAAGTATGATCACAGTGACACCAGATTTTCTTGGATGCAGAGAGGAAAAAAAAGGTTTCTCCACCTTCTTCATTCTGTCAGTCCGTGAGAATCAGACCTCACTTAGGGTAGGTTCACATTGTATTAGGGCGATCCGTTTAAAGGTTTACCACATTTTCGGGTACGTTAGGTCTAAGGCACAGCGAACGGATGCGTTCGCTGGGCATAGACCTCTATTGCTAACACATGCCATGGTACCATGCGTAAGCACATGCGTTAGCATGATTGTAGCAAAAAAGCGATTTTGGGCATCAGCATTAGCGCATCCGTTTAACAGATCCATTAAACGGATGGCACTAACGTGATGTGAACCTAGCCTAAGATGTCATCCACGTGCAGTCCGATTTTTTTGCAACAGACCCATAGACTTGCATTACCAATTTTGATTCGACCTTCATATCGAAATTGGATGTCTCTGATTTTTTTCCATAGACCACTTGGTCCAAGGAAAAAAAAACAGGCATGTGCCTAGCCAAATATAATATCATAGGTACTTGTGCTCTTCGTGAAAACCAGGAATAGCACTTATACTAGAAAATTCTGTCATGTGCACAAGCCCTAAGTTACATCAGTAGTAGTGGTTTTACAAGACTGCAATGCTTAACATCTGCATTAGCCCTCATTGAGACTATCGTCTTTCTTGTATGTGTGTTAACCATTTTTTTATGGATAGCGCATGAACAATAAGTAGTTTTTGGACATGTTGATTGAATGTTCACAAGAAAAAGTGTTCCCTATTGTGCGCTCTGTTTCCCACCTCTAGATTTACACAAGAAAAAGTAGGCATATGTAATTTTTATCTGATTTGTGGATCAAACTTAATGATGCAGTGTTTGTTGGAACTCAGTTTTGTCCAATTTTTAATGACTGTTTGGTAGGCGTAGCTAAGAAAATCTAGATCAGTTTTTCTTGCAATGCAAAAAAGCTGATGAAACTCTGACCATAAAAATTGCTACACTGATCAAACACTTAGGGAAAATAAAATCCATCCCAAAGTTGAAAATAATTTTTTCTTTCATCTGAGAAAAAAATGGATATCTAAATGAGACTTTGCAACTGTAAAAGATTGATCCACCCATTATCCTTCTGAAAAAAAAGGAATCACCATAAAACTTCAGAGTAATTTAAGTACTATTAGTGAATATCTGTCACCTCTCCTGACAAATCTCTTCTAGTAAACATTTGTATTTCACATATAATATAATAATTTTAGATTTGTTTTGGGCTGTTGCTTTGTTACTCTTCCGGCAAATGTATATATCAACAATAGGTTTCTGCTGTAGGAAGGGGAGCCAGGGAGGTAGCATGGCCGACAGCAATTCCTGTATCACCCCCTGGTCACCTCCCCACAAAAGATCACATCTCTCTGCTGCAGTACCTTGTAGCTGACTCTCTGCGCCATCTGGACTTGCCCGATACGGGGATGTATTCCTCACAGACGGTTCCGCAATAAAGGAGACACACTCCGGCTTAACTTCAATGTCAACTCCTTTACTCAGCACAGCTTGCTCAAATACAGGCACTTCAGGTATTACAGTTGGTATTTTCCTTTCTGTCCCTTCTCTGTCATTTCCTTCTCTATGCTCAGCCCCGGGTCAGACCGTGCTTCTCAGTCTGGCAGATTCTATTCCATCCGGAATTCTCACTTCACATGGGGGAGTCCTACACCATTTCAGCCCAGTTCTAAGAACTGCCGCTCAGGCAAAGATCTGTCACATCTCATGTGTTCAGCCCGTGCTGATCAGACTTCTCTCTTTGTAGGGACAGACTTCTATCAGCTGCATCCACAGCGCTGCCGTACTTCATCCTCCTAGAGGAACCTTTAGTGCCAGCTGTTCTATGCTGGGCCCCTTTCTTTAATGTTGTGGGGCATGATGATTCCTGGCCAGGCAGCCCAGTGAACTGCACGGGCACCCAGGCCCCGACTCCCCTAACCAGGAAGCTCTAACTATACTTATCCCCACCGTGCCCCTCCTATTCTAACTATTTACTATAATGTCCCTACAGAATGACCAACTAGGGATACTGCTCCCCTAACACTAAACTGCCCCCGGAGTGCTTACTTTCCCTATCAACAGTGTGCATATAATGGCATAACATTCAGTCATATATATATACTGTATTTTTCGGATTATAAGACGCACTTTTGTTCCCCCAAATTTTGGGGGAAAGTGGGGGGTGCATCTTATAATCCGAATCTGTGTGATGTGCTGTGCTGTAGAGGAGTGGGGGCAGCTCTGCAGTGATGTCAGGGGGCTGGAGTGGGCTGGCTGCAGGCTGCAGAGAAAGCAGGAGGTAACATGCTCCCACTCATTAGCCTCATGTAATATTCACTGCACCCGCTGTCCATCACCTTGGAGCTGAAGCCGTTCCGAGTTGCTTGACAGGGGAGCAGTGCATATTACATGTGCCGGCACTCCCCCTCCTCCCATCATGAATATGCCCCCCTGCAGGCACACACATAGCCCACCCAGTCACTACATGCCCCCCTGCTGGCAGGCACATGATAAAATAACAAACACTTAACTCACCTTCTTATGATGGCTCCGTGCTTCCAGTTCTCCCGTGGCTCTTCCTGTGTCTGTGCCGACATCCGATCATGTGATTGGCACATCACAGTGATGTCATCACTGTGTGCCCGGGTCACATGATATGATTCCTGGGAAACAGAAAGTGCAACCGAGGAGCTGGGAGCACGGAGCCATCATCAGAAGGTGAGTTAAGTGTTTGTTATTTTATCATGTGCCTGCCAACAGGGGGGCATGTAGTGACTGGGGAGGGCTATGTGTGTGCCTGCAGGGGGCATGTAGTGACTGGGGGGGCCATGTGTGTGCCTGCAGCTGGGCATGTAGTGACTAAGGGGCCATGTGTGAGCCTGCAGGGGGACATGTAGTGACTGGGGGGCTATGTGTGTGCCTGCAGGGGAAATGTAGTGACTGGGAGGGCCATGTGTGTGCCTGCAGGGGGCATGTAGAGACTGGGCGGCCATGTGTGTGCCTGCACGGGGGCATGTAGTGAAAGGGGGGCCATGTAGTGACTGGGGGGCCATGTGTGTGCCTGTAGGGGGCATGTAGTTACTGGGGGGCCATGTGTGTCTGCAGGGGGGCATGTAGTGACTGGGGGGTCATGTGTGTGCCTGCAGGGGGGTATGTAGTGACTGGTGGGCTATTTTTGTGCCTGCAGGTGGGCATGTAGTTACTGGGGGCTATGTGTGTGCCTACAGGGGGGCATGTAGTGACTGAGGGGCCATGTGTGTGCCTGCAGGGGGCATATAGTGACTGGGGGGGCATGTGTGTGCCTGAAGAGGGCATGTAGTGACTGGGGGATGTGTGTGCCTGCAGGGGGGCATGTAGTGACTGGGGGGCCATGTGTGTGCCTGCAGGGGGGTATGTAGTGACTAGTGTTGAGCATTCCGATACCGCAAGTATCGGGTATCGGCCAATACTTGCGGGTATCGGAATTCCGATACCGAGATCCGATACTTTTGTGGTATCGGGTATCGGTATCGAAACAACATTAATGTAAAAATGTGTAAAAGAGAGAATTAAAATAAAAAATATTGCTATACTCACCTCTCCGACGCAGCCTGCACCTTACCGAGGGAAGCGGCAGCGTTCTTTGTTTAAAATTCGCGCTTTTCTTTCCTTTACGTGAAGTCCCGGCTTGTGATTGGTTGCGTCGCAGTCACATGGGCGAAGCAACCAATCACAGCAAGCCGTGACATAATTTCAGGTCCTTAAGGATTTTAAAATTACGTCCCGGCTTTGTGATTGGTTGCGTCGCAGTCACATGGGCGACGCAACCAATCACAGCAAGCCGTGACGTAATTTCAGGCCCTTAAGGATTTTAAAATTACGTCCCGGCTTTGTGATTGGTTGCGTCGCAGTCACATGGGCGACGCAACCAATCACAAGCCGTGACGTCACGGGAGGCTGGACACGCGCGCATTTTAAAATGCGCGCTTGTCCAGCCTCCCGTGACGTCCCGGCTTGTGATTGGTTGCGTCGCGGTCAACCAATCACAAGCCGGGAGGCTGGACACGCGCGCATTTTAAAATGCGCGCGTGTCCAGCCTCCCGGTTTGTGATTGGTTGACCGCGATGCAACCAATCACAAGCCGGGACGTCACGGGAGGCTGGACAAGCGCGCATTTTAAAATGCGCGCGTGTCCAGCCTCCCGGCTTGTGATTGGTTGACCGCGATGCAACCAATCACAAGCCGGGACGTCACGGGAGGCTGGACAAGCGCGCATTTTAAAATGCGCGCGTGTCCAGCCTCCCGGCTTGTGATTGCTTGACCGCGATGCAACCAATCACAAGCCGGGACGTCACGGGAGGCTGGACAAGCGCGCATTTTAAAATGCGCGCGTGTCCAGCCTCCCGTGACGTCACGGCTTGTGATTGGTTGCGTCGCCCATGTGACTGCGACGCAACCAATCACAAAGCCGGGACGTAATTTTAAAATCCTTAAGGGCCTGAAATTACGTCACGGCTTGCTGTGATTGGTTGCGTCGCCCATGTGACTGCGACGCAACCAATCACAAAGCCGGGACATAATTTTAAAATCCTTAAGGACCTGAAATTACGTCACGGCTTGCTGTGATTGGTTGCGTCGCCCATGTGACTGCGACGCAACCAATCACAAAGCCGGGACTTCACGTAAGGAAAGAAAAGCGCGAATTTTAAGCAAACAACGCTGCCGGTTCCCTCGGAGAGGTGAGTATAGCAATATTTTTTATTTTAATTCTTTCTTTTACACATTAATATGGTTCCCAGGGCCTGAAGGAGAGTTTCCTCTCCTTCAGACCCTGGGAACCATCAGGAATACCGTCCGATACTTGAGTCCCATTGACTTGTATTGGTATCGGGTATCGGTATTGGATTGGATCCGATACTTTGCCGGTATCGGCCGATACTTTCCGATACCGATACTTTCAAGTATCGGACGGTATCGCTCAACACTATTAGTGACTGGGTGGCTATGTATGTGCCTGCAGGTGGGCATGTAGTGACTGGGGGCTATGTGTGTACCTACAGGGGGGCATGTAGTGACTGAGGGGCCATGTGTGTGCCTGCAGGGGGCATATAGTGACTGGGGGGCCATGTGTGTGCCTGCAGAGGAGCATGCAGTGACTGAGGGGACCATGTGTGTGCCTGCAGGGGGGCATGTAGTGACTAGGGGGTCATGTGTGTGCCTGCAGGAGGGCAAGTAGTGACTGGGGGGCCATGTGCGTGCCTGCAGGGGGAATGTAGTGACTGGGGGGCCATGTGTGAGCCTGCAGAAGGGCATGTAGTGACTGGGGGGCCATGTGTGTGCCTGCAAGGGGGCATGTAGAAACTGGGGGCCATGTGTGTGCCTGCAGGGGGCATATAGTGACTGGGGGGCCATGTAGTGACTGGGAAGGTCATGTGTGTGCCTGCAGGGGGCATGTAGTGATGGGGGCCATGTGTGTGCCTGCAGGGGGGCACATAGAGACTGGGGGCATGTGTGTGCCTGCATGGGGCATGTTGTGGCTGGGTTGGTCATGTGGGTGCCTGCAGTGGGGCATGTAGTGACTGGGGGGGCCATGCGTGTGCCTGCAGAAGGGCATGAAGTGACTGGGGGCTATGTGGGTGCCTGCAGGTGGGCATGTAGTGACTGGGGGCTATGTGTGTGCCTGCAGGTGGGCATGTAGTAACTGGGGACCATGTGTGTGCCTGCAGAGGGGCATGTAGTGACTTGGGGGCCATATGTGTGCCTGCAGGGGGCATGTAGTGACTAAGGGGGCTGTGTGTGCCTGCAGGGGGACATTTAGTGACTGGGGGGCCATGTGTGTGCTGGCAGGGGGCATATAGTAATTGGGGGGCATGTGTGTGCCTGCAGGGGGGCATGTAGTGACTGGAGGGCCATGTGTGTGCCTGCAGGGAGGCATGTAGTGACTGGGGGCTATATGTGTGCCTGAAGGGGGGCATATAGTGACTGGGGGTCCGTGTGTGCCTGCAGGGGGGCATGTAGTGACTGGGGGCTATGTGTGTGCCTTCAGGTGGGCATGTAGTGACTGGGGGCTACGTGTGTGCCTGCAGGGGGGCATGTAGTGACTGGGGGGCAATGTGTGTACCTGCGGGGGGGCATGTAGTGACTGGGTAGGCCATGTGTGTGCCTGCAGGGGGCATGTAGTGACTGAAGGGGCCATGTGTGTGCCTTCAAAGGGGCATGTAGTAACTGGGGGGCTATGTGTGTGCAAGCAGGGGGGCATATAGTGACTGGGGGCTATGTGTGAGCCTGCAGGGGGGCATATAGTGACTGGTGGGCCATGTGTGTGCCTGCAGGGGGGCATATATTGACTGGGGGGCTATGTGTGTGCCTGCAGGGGGGCATGGATTGACAGGGGGGCCATGTGTGTGCCTGCAGGGGGGCATGTAGTAACTGGGGGGCCATGTGTGTGCCTGCAGGGGGCATGTAGTGACTGGGGGGCCATGTGCGTGCCAGCAGGGGGGCTTATAGTGACAGGGGGGCCATATCCAGGATGGATATTTTTGGGGAAAATACAATAAATTTGCTCTATTTGCAAGACTTTCTTTCTCATAATTAATTGAACCAATATAGTAAAAGGCAGAATATATTCATAAATTAATTTATTACAGTGATTAGAATATGTTGCTTCTACAGAATGGAAAACTTCCGAGTGTACTCTGCTTGTGTTGGGGAAAGAAAAAAAAATAAATTTCCATTTACTTCAATTTGTAATGTACACAGCTTTTCCCTTGGTTTCTGAAAGAATTGTGTCCCATAAAATAGACTGTATCTATTAATTTGGGGAGTTTTATAGTTCTTCATGCTCGATTATAAAAATGTTTTAATGTATTGCTATATAAAATGAAGTAAGCTTATAGGGATAATGATTTCTATTATAAACTGTCAAACCACAAAGAAAGATAAAAAAGAACATGTACAAGAATCATCTTTTATATATAAAAAAATACTTGAGGCCCTGAATTGCTTCGATTTGAAATAATTCCTCTAAAATTGCTTTAAGGAAAGAAGAAGCACAAATGATGTATATTTTCCTGGAGAGGTTTGTAGATAAATGTCTCCATTATGAATATTTTTCTCACCAGTGATTCAGAAACATATTTTATAATGTTGAAAATCTAACAGACAGAAACACATAATTAAAAAAAAAAAAAAAAAAAAGAAAAAGTAAATTTGTTCTGAAGTGGACATAACTTAAATTGAGTTGTGGTCTCTGTTTGCTGGAGTGAATTCACTCTCCAAAGCCTTAGGTATCTTCCGGCGAGTGATTTAATATAATTTAGAACTTGCTTTTTATTTATAAAGGAATAAGTCTTCTAGTCTTTGGGGAAAAAAATAACAATTCTGCTAATAAGTGTATTTTAATTAGCTGAAAGTCTTGAGTTTATGCTTACAACAAGAAATAGTATTGGAAAACATAAATATATAAATATAACTATGAATGAGTATGAATGATATTGTTGAGCTTTGATTCCAATGCATTTTATTTTTTAAAGGAATCTGTTCCGCTATAACAATGACACTTTTTTTTAGTGTAGATCTCATATTATAGGCTAAGGTCACACAACAGTGTTTTCTCTCATCCGAGAGAATCAGGCTGATTATGCTAATCACACTCTGATCAAACTCTTGCTTTCCAGTACTCTCCAAATCTGATTTTTATTTCCTTTTATGCATTAATAATAAAAAAAATTGGTTATGTGTTGAGTGCCGTCTCATTCACTTCTACTACTTGGAACTTTCAGTAACTTTTTGTATTTTGACAGAATACTGCTATCGCAGTGGCTTGCTATGTGCATAAATTATACCTGCATATATCACAGTGTATTTATGGGAGGGAATTTGTTTTTCTTTTTTGCCTTTTTCGCCTTTCTACTCACCTCCACAACCCTTTGCTTCTTTCCACTAGCTGTCGGGTTCATGGCTCATCTTCTACTCACCACTGAGAGCCCTGATTCCCTGGACCTCTTCGTGCTAGGCTGAAGGCAATGGACTAGGTCACAGCTCACACAGCCTAGGCCACAGCACCCAACACAGTCAAATAAATAAGGCAGCACACTGCGGCGCTAAAACATGCAAACATGAAACATGAAAATTGAACTGCATTATTGCACTAGAAATATGAAAAAATGATAGCGCTTAGCGCATAAGTTGGCCAATTCATTCTTTACCTGGTTGCCACATTAGGGCATCTCTCGTATACCAGGTCCTACACTTTCCTTTCCTCGCTGAGAATAAACGTCTTCATCTGAATGGATACCTGTGAAACCTCTTCTTAGACTAAAATTCTCTCTCTCTCCATGGAGGGGTAATGGACCTGTTGCGATTAAAACACCTGCGGCTAAGAGGTGGAGTGCTCAGTCAGAAGGCAAATAAATACAAATTTCAAAAAAACTGACCGTCACATCCAAACATAGACTGAGTGTGAACAAATGCTGAACCTAGAGTCACCAACTCGCATACAGTCAAATAAATAAGGCAGCACACTGTGGCGCTAAATCATGCAAACATGAAACATGTAAATTGAACTGCATTATTGTACTAGAAATATGAAAAAATGAGAGCTTTTAGAGCATAAGTTGGCCAATTTATGTGTACCTGGTAGCCACATTAGGGCATCTCTCATATACCAGGTCCTACATGCACCCAGCATGTCATGACATTGTCACCTTATGCGCACTTGCACAGAATTGTCACGGAGCTAAAATCTAAAATGAAGAAACCTTGGAGATCCCAAATCATTATAAGGGTTTGGGTTCAAATTGTGCAGCATAGCTTCTCTGAGAATCAAATTTAATGGGAAAATCTGTGTAAACAAGCAAATTCGAATTTTGCCTGATCCGCTAATCTCTACTCGCACCCTTTTACTATATTTGTTTACTTACGTGTAGTTTTTGACGGTACTTTGAATACAGCCTACATTTAGCAAAAAAATGTTCTCTCTGAGGAAAATACATTATTTGGAGGAAGACCATTAAAATGTTATGCTGTTTACAAATATTTTAGAAAGGTGCACTAGACGGACATGTTACTGTATCTTCTGCTGCTCTTTGGCTTTAGAACATCTGAATTTTTTTGGCTATGGATTACGTACTAATAGTGTTGAGCGAATGTTCTCGGATAAGGTGTAATCCAAGCATGTTTGTGTGCTAAACAAATGTCTTCGACGTGATCAAATAATATGTTCACGTCCCCGCGCCTGCATGTCTCACAGCTGTTCGACAACCGCCACACATGTAGGCATTGCCTAACAAACAGGATTTTACCATTCTCAACCCCGCTGACTTAAGATTATGACATATAAAATGCCTGTTTCTTGTTTATTACTAAATAAAATAAATTCTTCCCCTATTCACACCTATGATGCCTCAGACCTTTAACAAATTGTTTTACAAAAAAAAGGTCATTACTGCATGAAGGTTGGACAAAGCTCTGAGGGTTACGTCAATAATTTTTTTCAGTAAAGCACATCAGAATGTCTTTTCCAAAGTGGCTATGACCTTGATTAGCCAAGGTATTGTGTGAATGAGTAGTTATTTAGAATACATGCCTTTCATGCTGGTTTTAATGCATCATTTAAGAACTCATTGTTCTCCAGACACCACTTATTTGTTTTTATGCACCATACACATATAAAAGGCTCTGTGTACTCTTACAACTGTATATTTCTTTCTTTATCTTACTGCATAAGCATAAAAATGTACTAAGCTTGCAAAAGACCTTATAAAATGTCCTATTATAAAATGTCCTCCTATTTTGGTTATTAACATTTTATTCAGACTGTGTCTCTATAGTAACAGACATCAAACTTACTTTGTGTAGTCAGCTGCTGCTGTCGTAGTCCATTTTATTCTTTCTCTAGTTCTGGCAAATCTAAGATATGAATGTAACCATAATATAAGTCAATGTCAACCCTTTAACGAGCCATGTCACATGACTTAGGATAAAAGCCAAACCAGAATCACAAATTGCAGACACAGTGTTTTGGGGTACTGCCCACAGTCAGTGCAAAGTGGAGATCTGATTTGGCTGAGTTAGAGTCATCTGACCAATATCCAAGAAGTATTGTTTTTTCTTTGTGGAGATTGACATGCTAAGCATGCCGAGATGAGGAGACTTAAAGCTGAATGCTACTCTGGGAAATATGCAAATTGTCTCTTCAGAGAGCAAGAGGACTAGAACTCTAGTGCCACCTAAGAAGGAGAAGTAGCAATCCTAAAAGTCAATGTCAACCCTTTAAGGAGCCATGTCACATGACTTAGGATAAAAGCCAAACCAAAATCTCAATTTGCAGACACTGTGTTTCTGGGTTCATCTTGGCATGCTTAGAATGTCAATCTCCGCAAGGAGAAATGATACTTCTTGGATATCGGTCAGATGCCTCTCACTCAGCCAAACCAGATCTCTAGTTTGCACTGATGAGAGGCAGTACCCCAAAACACAGTGTCTACAAATTGAGATTCTGGTTTGTATTTTATTGTAAGTCATTTGACAAGGCTCATTAAAGGGTTGACATTGACTTTTAGGATTGCTACTTCCAATAGATGAAACTAGAGTTCTAGTCGTCTTGTTCTCTAAAGAGACAATTTTCATATGTCCCAGAGGAGCATTGGGGCTATAAGTCTTCTCATCTCGGCATGCTTAGCATGTCAATCTCCGCAAGTAGAAACAATATTTTTTGGATATATCAGTCAGACGCCTCTCACTCAGCCAAACCAGATCCCACTTTGCACTGATGAGGGGCAGTACCCCGAAACACAGTGTCTGCAAATTGAAATTCTAGTTTGGATTTTATCGTAAGTCATGTGACAAGGCTCATTAAAGGGTTGACATTGACGTTTAGGATTGATACTTCCAATAGGTGGCACTAGAGTTCTAGTCCTCTTCCTCTCTGAAGAGACAATTTGCATATTTCCCAGAGGAGCATTGCAGCTTTAACTCTCCTCATCTCAGCATGCTTAGCATGTCAATATCCGCAAGTAGACACAATACTTCTAGCATAACATAAGAGACAGATGTAAGAAAGTATGAGATTGTAAGATTGCAGAATTGTGTATGCAGAATAGTGCTGTCTGTTACCCAAAGAAATGCTAAATCTGCATAGAAGCTTTAGTGGGAGTCCTCACTTTTCTCTTTTTTTCATGTGGCCCAGATTGATTTGACAACTTTTCCAACCACAACTTGTCTGCAGAGATTACAACAAAGACACACTTGACTTCTCATGTTTCCAGCACCGTTTCCATGCATTCCCAACCTGCGCCAATTCCTTCTACTGCTGATGCGCCAATGATGAGCTGCTGCTCTATGTGTCCCTATAACTGCACCTACTGTGTGGTACAAAGACAGGGCTTGTCTTACTGCCCCATGTAATAATCCCCACCAATGTACTCCTTACATAGTAAAGTTCCCACTAAACATTAAAATTGCCCACAAGAAAATACTCTTGACTTATTCAAGTGTCCTAGAAAACAGTATCCACATTTTGCCCCTAGAATGTCATAATGCCCCATGTGCACCTTTGATGGTCAAAAGACTCTGAGTGCTTAAGTCCCCACTTAACATTTAATAATGTCCCTTGAGTACCCCATGTACAACTCCCCCATACACAGTATGATATCCTCACTGCTCCGCTATACATAGTATGATGTCCTCATTGCTCCCCCAAAACAGAGTATAATGCCCCTCACAGTAGTACTGTATTATGGGTCTCAAATTGTGTAATGACAATCACACTGTATGATGGCCCCCTCTGTAGTCCCTACACTTTATTATTGCCCCCACATTTTATGATGGTACTCCCCACCTTATGGGCCCCCACATTTTCTCCCAGTCTGTATTCGCTCCCCCAAAATAGTCCCCACACTATATGATGGCCCTACTTTAGTCCCTAAACTGTTTATTGGCACCCACATTAGCCCCAATACTGTATGATGACACCACACAATAGCCCCTACACTCTATGAAGACCCAAATAAGCCCCCATACTGTATGATGGTCCCATGCTGTATAATGGGCCACCACTTTGAGGGCCCCCACAGTAGCCCCTAAAATGTATGAGTGTCTCTCTCCCCACTGTGTGAATGTCCCTCTCACTATATGATGCCCCCCACAGTCACACTGAAAGTTTTAAGTAAAATAAAAACATCATATACTCACCTAATCCAGGATTCCGAAGAGTACAGAGGGCAGACCAACACGTTAATGTCCCTGCACTAGTGCTCGAAGGATAATGTAATGGCACTGGCAAATGCACAGGACGTCAGGGTCTGGGCACCACGCGATAACGTCACCACGCTAGATCTGTGATCTTCCTGTTCATTCACTGGCGCTTGGGTCATTTTCATCATCCTGACGTGGCTGAGAGCGGTAGTGCAGATCATGTTTCCCTGCTCTACTACAGAGCTTAACTGTACACAGTTAAGTGTAACATAGCTCTGGGTAGGCACCTAAGGGCATGGGGCCCTTCTGCCCCTCACTAACAATGCTACTGCAAAACACTAGTAATGCCATCATGAAGACACTACATATAAAGCCAAATGTAAAATACTTACTTAGGTGCCCAACATTGCTGAAACGCTGCTAGTGCGAGAGGTGAATATATGGTGTTTTTAATTTTAATTGAGGAATATAGCACTTTACAGGGGTTGTCCAATTAGTGGTCAATCCCTTTAAGCTGTGTATGGTAGATGCTAAGTATTTTACATTCGGCTATGTATGAAGTGTCTTCATGGTGGCATTATTGATGTCGGGTCTCCTGAGGTTCACGTGACAATGTTACATCATGTGATCCCTTCAGCAAATCAATGGTTGCTGTTGATCTGCAGTGATCTCACTTTCTTTGAACGAGCCACAGAAATCTGTGGGAGGTGTGAGCAATGGCCTAACTAGAGTCCAATGGGGTCTGGTGCAAAATATGGACCTCGACCCCCACTTGCATGATGTTCAGATGTATGGGCCCTTGTAGCATTCTAGATCCTGTAAGGCCATAAATGTTTGACCCTCATGTAATAATGTTCCTCGTCCTGTCTCTTTCTTCTAACATACCTTTCTGGTATGATGTCCCCCATCCTGGCATAATGCCACTTATCCTAGTATAATGTCCCCCATGCTGGTATAATGTCCCTCATCTTGGTGTAATTTTTTCATCCTGATATAATGTCCCCATTCGCATATAACTCCCCCCTTTCTGGGCCCCTTCCATTCTTCTCCATCACATTTTTAAAATAAATAAATGATTCTAGGAACCTTCCTCTGCTCCCACACCACACAGTGTCCTTTGCTGTAGCTGGCGGAGAAGCTGGCACTTGACTGCGGCTTGCCAGCACAAGCAGCACATGACATCACTGCCATGCGACGCTCATAAGTGACAAGCCAATGTCTGCTGCCAGGCTCTGATTGGCCGGAGGGGCATATTAAAGAACAGGGACCCACAGGATATCTGTGCCACATTACATTTCACCTGGATGTGCGTCCGAGAACACAAATCCAGGTGAAACTGACATCAGCGTGCCACCTTCCTGCACGGGCCTGGTCACAGTATGTCTATGAGCACATTAGCAGCCACTGATTGGCTGCAGGGCTCATGTGGCATAATGAAGAGCCTAGAGAGACCTGGTGCTGACATTGCTGGAATGGTGCAGGTGCGTGAATGGTGTATATGTTGTTTTTATTTTACATTGGGGATTATAGAATATAGGAAGGGGTTATCAAAGTGGTGGACAGTTCCTTTAAGCTATGTGTGGTAATTAGTGTTGAGCGATACTTTCCGATATCGGAAAGTATCGGTATCGGAAAGTATCGGCCGATACCGTCAAAATATCGGATCTAATCCGATACCGATACCCGATCCCAATGCAAGTCAATGGGACGAAAATATCGGAATTAAAATAAACCCTTTATAAACTTGTAGGTTCATTCTACATGAAGGAAAACAACTAAGAATAATGTAGGATGTATTGGGGGACGTGGCGGAGACATTAAAGGCACAGAGGTTTAGCCCAATGTAATAGAATAGCAGGTTTTTTTTTTTTTTATGACGTTCGGCGGTAGAAAGATTTTGACTATGTTAATTTTTTTTTATTTTGTCAGATATTGATGTTTCACTACTTCCACGCCCTTCACCTTCTTTTTTACTTCTCCCACACTTTCTTCTTCATTATCCTCATCATCAGCTTCTTTGACATCAACTTCTTCACCTTATTCATCTTCTTCTTCATCTTCTACCTATTATTTTTTTTCTTACATTGTTCATATTCTTTTTATTTTACTATTATCTTCATCATATTCTACTTCTTCATCATATTCTTATTTGTGACAGGCATTCCCGTAGTTGTTATCTATAAAAGTTTGAAGATTACACCTTCCGTTCTGCCTGTCACAAAAGAGTTACATTTGTCCGCGTTCAGTTTGGCCTGCAGCATCAGGCTTTATCCAGGGGCACCACGAGGAGGAACGGACTCACCCCCATACACTGCTTAGTCTTCTTCTGCTTATAATTTAGATAATATTTTTTGCTCTGATATTTAGTGTTATGCTTAATGTTCTTCTGCTCTTTGTTCTGCAGCCTCTTGTTCTTCTGCTTCTCGGTCTTCCAGGTCGTCGTCGTCTCCAGGGTCGTCATCTCCGGGGTCGTCGTCATCGGGGTGGTCTTCAGGGTCGTCGTCTCCGGGGTCGTCGTCATCGGGGTGGTCTTCGGGGTCATCGTCTCCAGGGTCGTCGTCATCACGGTGGTTGTCGTCTCTGGTGTCGTCGTCATCTTAGGGGTGGTCTTCCGGGTCATCGTGTTTAGTCTCTTGAACTTGGAAATGTAGCAGAAGGTACAAGAAGGCTGAGAAAATGCCGAGAACCAGCTGATGGAACTGGAACTCGGATGGCTATCCGAAGGTCCAAGAGCCAATGGAACTACCGAGGACCAGCTGACGTTACTGGAACCCGGTTACTAAGCAGGAGGTACCCGTGCCTGAAAGCACTACCAAGGACCACCTGACGTTGGTGGAACTCGGATACCCAGAGGGAGGCACCTAAGCCAAAGGCTCTGCCTGGAACCAGCTGACGGTACTGGAACCAGGATGGGGAGCAGAAGGTACAAGAGCAAAAGACACTGCCGAGAACCAGCTGACGGTGCTGGAACCCGGATGGGTAGCCGAAGGTCCAAGAGCCAATGGAACTACCGAAGACCAGCTGACGTTACTGGAACCCGGTTACTAAGCAGGAGGTACCCGTGCCTGAAAGCACTACCAAGGACCACCTGACGTTGGTGGAACTCGGATACCCAGAGGGAGGCACCTAAGCCAAAGGCTCTGCCCGGAACCAGCTGACGGTACTGGAACCAGGATGGGGAGCAGAAGGTACAAGAGCAAGTGTCTGCGTGGCTTTTGCAGGACACGATGCCGGCTGCACAGCAGGGGAACAGCTGGCGGTGCTGAACCCCACTGACACATTGGCTGGTGTTTTTCTCTGTGCAGCTAGCAGTACCGGGCCCCAACTGGCGGTGTTAGAGCCCGGGGTCAGCAGGAGGAGGAGATGGAGCAGAGTGTAGGCCGAAGCCTGCACTGGCGGCAGCTTTGGGTCTGTTGTGCCTGCGTGGCTGTTGCAGGACACGTTGCCGGCTGCACAGCAGGGGAACAGCTGGCGGTGCTGAACCCCACTGACACATTGGCTGGTGTTTGGCTCTGTGCAGCTAGCAGTACCGGGCCCCAACTGGCGGTGTTGGAGCCCGGGCTCTGCAGGGGGAGCAGAGTGTAGGCCGAAGCCTACTTGAACCAATTTCAAAGGTAACCTTTAACCCCCCCTCAGGGGTTACAAAGTAGAAGAACCACAGCTTATGCAGCAGTAGTGCTGCACAAGTCAAAGGTTGCTCTTTTAATTTTGCTCCTTGCACACGCTGAATGAAACACGTATAACATTTAGCCCTTTATACAGTCAAACTGTGTTGGAGGCGCGAGTTCCCTTTGTAATGAGACGCAGCACAGATGTCAAGAATCCCACCTTGGTGCTGGGTGCAGCCTCTTGAGCATTGTTATTTGCTGTACAGGAGTCTGCGCTGTCGTGTTATCCCCTGGCCTAGCGCTGTTAGCGCTGCCCATCTTCTGACCTCATTTAATGTCGGCCGCTGCGGTTCGCGATGACCATGAATCCCAGCCCCGCGGTGTCTTAACATTGTTAAAACACTGCGGGGCTGGGATTCATGGCCTGGCGCAGCACATATGTTCGCCTCTCGCACTCGGGTCCTTACACCCGCTGCAGACTGTGCGGCGTCAGCTGATCCCTTATCGCATGCCACGGCCATGAAGCCGCACAGTCTGAAGAAGGCGGAAGGAGATGAGGGACAGGCGAACTGATGCACTGCTCATGCCCATCAATCACACCCTCGCAGTCCCAAGAAATAAGACACCGAGGGGCGTTGTGTGGGTCAGGGCGGCCGCAGAGGCGCAGGCAGCCAAACAATGATGCCAGAAGACGGGCAGCGCTACCAAGGGGGTTGCAGCGTGTCATTACAAAGGAAAGTCACACCCCCGGGACGGTTAAATGGTCACACAGAGGACACATTTCAGACGTGTTTTCAGTTCCACATGTGCGAGGAGAATACGTTTATGAGCCACCTTGCACACATGCAGCATTACCGCTGTACAAGGTGGCCTTAAAAACGTACAAACGCCTGGGGGAAGGGGGACAGGTTCCCTTCAATTTCAGTTCTTGTGTCTGCGTGGCTTTTGCAGGACACGATGCCGGCTGCACAGCAGGGGAACAGCTGGTGGTGCTGAACCCCACTGACACATTGGCTGGTGTTTTTCTCTGTGCAGCTAGCAGTACCGGGCCCCAACTGGCGGTGTTAGAGCCCGGGGTCAGCAGGAGGAGGAGATGGAGCAGAGTGTAGGCCGAAGCCTGCACTGGCCGCAGCTTTGGGTCTGTTGTGCCTGCGTGGCTGTTGCAGGACACGTTGCCGGCTGCACAGCAGGGGAACAGCTGGCGGTGCTGAACCCCACTGACACATTGGCTGGTGTTTGGCTCTGTGCAGCTAGCAGTACCGGGCCCCAACTGGCGGTGTTGGAGCCCGGGCTCTGCAGGGGGAGCAGAGTGTAGGCCGAAGCCTACTTGAACCAATTTCAAAGGTAACCTTTAACCCCCCCTCAGGGGTTACAAAGTAGAAGAGCCACAGCTTATGCAGCAGTAGTGCTGCACAAGTCAAAGGTTGCTCTTTTAATTTTGCTCCTTGCACACGCTGAATGAAACACGTATAACATTTAGCCCTTTATACAGTCAAACTGTGTTGGAGGCGCGAGTTCCCTTTGTAATGAGACGCAGCACAGATGTCAAGAATCCCACCTTGGTGCTGGGTGCAGCCTCCTGAGCATTGTTATTTGCTGTACAGGAGTCTGCGCTGTCGTGTTATCCCCTGGCCTAGCGCTGTTAGCGCTGCCCATCTTCTGACCTCATTTAATGTCGGCCGCTGCGGTTCGCGATGACCATGAATCCCAGCCCCGCGGTGTCTTAACATTGTTAAAACACTGCGGGGCTGGGATTCATGGCCTGGCGCAGCACATATGTTCGCCTCTCGCACTCGGGTCCTTACACCCGCTGCAGACTGTGTGGCGTCAGCTGATCCCTTATCGCATGCCGCGGCCATGAAGCCGCACAGTCTGAAGAAGGCGGAAGGAGCTGAGTGACAGCCTGGCGAAGATATGCACTGCTCATGCCCGTTAATCACACCCTCGCAGTCAAAATAAATAAGACACCGAGGGGCGTTGTGTCGGGCAGGGCGGCCGCAGAGGCGCACCCAGCCAAACAATGATGCCAGAAGACGGGCAGCGTTACCAAGGAGCTTGTTGCGTGTCAATACAAAGGAAAATCACACCTGAGGGACGTTTTAATGGTCACAGAGGACACATTTTAGACGTGTTAAGTTCCACGAGTGCAAGGAGAATACGTTTCTGAGCCACCTTGCACACATGCAGCATTACTGCTGTACAAGGTGGCTGTAAAACATAGAAACACCTGGGGGAGGGTGGACAGGTTCCCTTCAATTTCAGTTCTTGTGTCTGCGTGGCGGTCGCAGGACACGTTGCCGGCTACACAGCAGGGGAAAAGCTGGCGGTGCTGAACCCCACTGACACATTGGCTGGTGTTTTTCTCTGTGCAGCTGGCAGTACCGGGCCCCAACTGGCGGTGTTAGAGCCCGGGGTCAGCAGGAGGAGGAGATGGAGCAGAGTGTAGGCCGAAGCCTGCACTGGCCGCAGCTTTGGGTCTGTTGTGCCTGCGTGGCTGTTGCAGGACACGTTGCCGGCTGCACAGCAGGGGAACAGCTGGCGGTGCTGAACCCCACTGACACATTGGCTGGTGTTTGGCTCTGTGCAGCTAGCAGTACCGGGCCCCAACTGGCGGTGTTGGAGCCCGGGCTCTGCAGGGGGAGCAGAGTGTAGGCCGAAGCCTACTTGAACCAATTTCAAAGGTAACCTTTAACCCCCCCTCAGGGGTTACAAAGTAGAAGAGCCACAGCTTATGCAGCAGTAGTGCTGCACAAGTCAAAGGTTGCTCTTTTAATTTTGCTCCTTGCACACGCTGAATGAAACACGTATAACATTTAGCCCTTTATACAGTCAAACTGTGTTGGAGGCGCGAGTTCCCTTTGTAATGAGACGCAGCACAGATGTCAAGAATCCCACCTTGGTGCTGGGTGCAGCCTCCTGAGCATTGTTATTTGCTGTACAGGAGTCTGCGCTGTCGTGTTATCCCCTGGCCTAGCGCTGTTAGCGCTGCCCATCTTCTGACCTCATTTAATGTCGGCCGCTGCGGTTCGCGATGACCATGAATCCCAGCCCCGCGGTGTCTTAACATTGTTAAAACACTGCGGGGCTGGGATTCATGGCCTGGTGCAGCACATATGTTCGCCTCTCGCACTCGGGTCCTTACACCCGCTGCAGACTGTGTGGCGTCAGCTGATCCCTTATCGCATGCCGCGGCCATGAAGCCGCACAGTCTGAAGAAGGCGGAAGGAGCTGAGTGACAGCCTGGCGAAGATATGCACTGCTCATGCCCGTTAATCACACCCTCGCAGTCAAAATAAATAAGACACCGAGGGGCGTTGTGTCGGGCAGGGCGGCCGCAGAGGCGCACCCAGCCAAACAATGATGCCAGAAGACGGGCAGCGTTACCAAGGAGCTTGTTGCGTGTCAATACAAAGGAAAATCACACCTGAGGGACGTTTTAATGGTCACAGAGGACACATTTTAGACGTGTTAAGTTCCACGAGTGCAAGGAGAATACGTTTCTGAGCCACCTTGCACACATGCAGCATTACTGCTGTACAAGGTGGCTGTAAAACATAGAAACACCTGGGGGAGGGTGGACAGGTTCCCTTCAATTTCAGTTCTTGTGTCTGCGTGGCGGTCGCAGGACACGTTGCCGGCTACACAGCAGGGGAAAAGCTGGCGGTGCTGAACCCCACTGACACATTGGCTGGTGTTTTTCTCTGTGCAGCTGGCAGTACCGGGCCCCAACTGGCGGTGTTAGAGCCCGGGGTCAGCAGGAGGAGGAGAGGGAGCAGAGTGTAGGCCGAAGCCTGCACTGGCGGCAGCTTTGGGTCTGTTGTGCCTGCGTGGCTGTTGCAGGACACGTTGCCGGCTGCACAGCAGGGGAACAGCTGGCGGTGCTGAACCCCACTGACACATTGGCTGGTGTTTGGCTCTGTGCAGCTAGCACATCTGGGCCCCAACTGGCGGTGTTAGAGCCCAGGGTCAGCAGGAGGAGGAGAGGGAGCAGAGTGTAGGCCGAAGCCTGCACTGGAGCAAGTTGAAAGGGAAACTTTAACCCCCCCCCAGGCGTTTGTAGCTGAAAGAGCCATCGTGTACAGCACTAATGCTGGAAAAGGTAAACTTAGCTCTTTTAATTATGGTCCTTGCACATGCTGAACCTAACACTTATAAAAAGTGTCCCCTCCTACCGTGATACCGTCCGGTAGGTGGAACTTTCCTTTGTGATGTGACGCAGCACAGCCGTCATTCTTACCCCCTTGGCGCCGTGCGCTGCCTCCTCAGCGTTGTTTGAATCAGTCCCGGAGCCTGCGCTGTTAGGTTAGCCCTTGGCCATGCACACATTTTGCGCTGCCCGTCTTCTGACATCATTTGGTGTCAGGCTGGCTGCGCCTGTGCGGCCGCGCTGGCCGAGAGCCCGCCTCGTACTGTCTTCTGATTTAATCCCACTGGGGGCCTGAGATCCATGGACATGCGCAGTGCATATCTGAACCTCCACCTCTCACTCATCTCCCTACGGCTTCTTCTGACTGTGCTGTGTCACGGCCGTGGCATGCTATTAGGGACCAGCTGACACCGCACAGTTTGAATAAGCCGTAGGGAGATGAGTGAGAGGTGGAGGTTCAGATATGCACTGCGTATGTCCATGGATCTCTGGCCCCCAGTGGGATTAAATCAGAAGACAGTACGAGGCGGGCTCTCGGCCAGCGCGGCCGCACAGGCACAGCCAGCCTGACACCAAATGATGTCAGAAGACGGGCAGCGCAAAATGTGTGCATGGCCAAGGGCTAACCTAACAGCGCAGGCTCCGGGACTGATTCAAACAACGCTGAGGAGGCGGCGCACGGCGCCAAGGGGGTAAGAATGACGGCTGTGCTGCGTCACATCACAAAGGAAAGTTCCACCAACCGGACGGTATCACGGTAGGAGGGGACACTTTTCATAAGTGTTAGGATCAGCATGTGCAAGGAGCACCACGAAAAGAGGCACTTTTTCCCTTTGCATCATTACTGCTGCACAAGGTGGCTCCTTCAGTAACAAACGCCTGGGGGGGGGGACAGGTTCCCATAAATTTAACTTGTTGTGCCTGCGTGGCGGTCGCAGTACACGTTGCCGGCTGCACAGCAGGGGAACAGCTGGCGGTGCTGAACCCCACTAACACATTGGCGAGGTGTTTGGCTCTGTGCGGACAGCACTTCTGGACGGCAACTGGCGGTGTTGGAGCCCAGGGACAGGTGGAGGAGGAGGAGGTAGGAGGAGGTAGGAGGGATTGCCACACACACAGCAGGGGAACAGCTGACGTTACTGAACCCCAATAACAGAGGAGGGACTGTTGACTGTGCGTACAGCACTTCTGGACGGCAACTGGCGGTGTTGGAGCCCAGGGACAGGTGGAGGAGGAGGAGGTATGAGGGATTGCCACACACACAGCAGGGGAACAGCTGACGTTACTGAACCCCAATAACAGAGGAGGGACTGTTGACTGTGCGTACAGCACTTCTGGACAGCAACTGGCGGTGTTGGAGCCCAGGGACAGGTGGAGGAGGAGGAGGTAGGAGGAGGTAGGAGGGATTGCCACACACACAGCTGGGGAACAGCTGACGTTACTGAACCCCAATAACAGAGGAGGGACTGTTGACTGTGCGTACAGCACTTCTGGACAGCAACTGGCGGTGTTGGAGCCCAGGGACAGGTGGAGGAGGAGGAGGTAGGAGGAGGTAGGAGGGATTGCCACACACACAGCTGGGGAACAGCTGACGTTACTGAACCCCAATAACAGAGGAGGGACTGTTGACTGTGCGTACAGCACTTCTGGACGGCAACTGGCGGTGTTGGAGCCCAGGGACAGGTGGAGGAGGAGGAGGTAGGAGGGATTGCCACACACACAGCAGGGGAACAGCTGACGTTACTGAACCCCAATAACAGAGGAGGGACTGTTGACTGTGCGTACAGCACTTCTGGACGGCAACTGGCGGTGTTGGAGCCCAGGGACAGGTGGAGGAGGAGGAGGTAGGAGGAGGTAGGAGGGATTGCCACACACACAGCAGGGGAACAGCTGACGTTACTGAACCCCAATAACAGAGGAGGGACTGTTGACTGTGCGTACAGCACTTCTGGACAGCAACTGGCGGTGTTGGAGCCCAGGGACAGGTGGAGGAGGAGGAGGTAGGAGGAGGTAGGAGGGATTGCCACACACACAGCTGGGGAACAGCTGACGTTACTGAACCCCAATAACAGAGGAGGGACTGTTGACTGTGCGTACAGCACTTCTGGACAGCAACTGGCGGTGTTGGAGCCCAGGGACAGGTGGAGGAGGAGGAGGTAGGATGAGGTAGGAGGGATTGCCACACACACAGCTGGGGAACAGCTGACGTTACTGAACCCCAATAACAGAGGAGGGACTGTTGACTGTGCGTACAGCACTTCTGGACGGCAACTGGCGGTGTTGGAGCCCAGGGACAGGTGGAGGAGGAGGAGGTAGGAGGGATTGCCACACACACAGCAGGGGAACAGCTGACGTTACTGAACCCCAATAACAGAGGAGGGACTGTTGACTGTGCGTACAGCACTTCTGGACGGCAACTGGCGGTGTTGGAGCCCAGGGACAGGTGGAGGAGGAGGAGGTAGGAGGAGGTAGGAGGGATTGCCACACACACAGCAGGGGAACAGCTGACGTTACTAAACCCCAATAACAGAGGAGGGACTGTTGACTGTGCGTACAGCACTTCTGGACAGCAACTGGCGGTGTTGGAGCCCAGGGACAGGTGGAGGAGGAGGAGGTAGGAGGAGGTAGGAGGGATTGCCACACACACAGCTGGGGAACAGCTGACGTTACTGAACCCCAATAACAGAGGAGGGACTGTTGACTGTGCGTACAGCACTTCTGGACAGCAACTGGCGGTGTTGGAGCCCAGGGACAGGTGGAGGAGGAGGAGGTAGGAGGAGGTAGGAGGGATTGCCACACACACAGCTGGGGAACAGCTGACGTTACTGAACCCCAATAACAGAGGAGGGACTGTTGACTGTGCGCACAGCACTTCTGGACGGCAACTGGCGGTGTTGGAGCCCAGGGACAGGTGGAGGAGGAGGAGGTAGGAGGGATTGCCACACACACAGCAGGGGAACAGCTGACGTTACTGAACCCCAATAACAGAGGAGGGACTGTTGACTGTGCGTACAGCACTTCTGGACGGCAACTGGCGGTGTTGGAGCCCAGGGACAGGTGGAGGAGGAGGAGGTAGGAGGAGGTAGGAGGGATTGCCACACACACAGCAGGGGAACAGCTGACGTTACTGAACCCCAATAACAGAGGAGGGACTGTTGACTGTGCGTACAGCACTTCTGGACGGCAACTGGCGGTGTTGGAGCCCAGGGACAGGTGGAGGAGGAGGAGGTAGGAGGGATTGCCACACACACAGCAGGGGAACAGCTGACGTTACTGAACCCCAATAACAGAGGAGGGACTGTTGACTGTGCGTACAGCACTTCTGGACGGCAACTGGCGGTGTTGGAGCCCAGGGACAGGTGGAGGAGGAGGAGGTAGGAGGAGGTAGGAGGAGGTAGGAGGGATTGCCACACCCACAGCAGGGGAACAGCTGACGTTACTGAACCCCAATAACAGAGGAGGGACTGTTGACTGTGCGTACAGCACTTCTGGACGGCAACTGGCGGTGTTGGAGCCCAGGGACAGGTGGAGGAGGAGGAGGTAGGAGGGATTGCCACACACACAGCAGGGGAACAGCTGACGTTACTGAACCCCAATAACAGAGGAGGGACTGTTGACTGTGCGTACAGCACTTCTGGACGGCAACTGGCGGTGTTGGAGCCCAGGAACAGGAGGGGGAGGTGGAGGAGGTAGGAGGGATTGCCACACACACAGCTGGGGAACAGCTGACGTTACTGAACCCCAATAACAGAGGAGGGACTGTTGACTGTGCGTACAGCACTTCTGGACAGCAACTGGCGGTGTTGGAGCCCAGGGACAGGAGGGGGAGGTGGAGGAGGTAGGAGGGATTGCCACACACACAGCTGGGGAACAGCTGACGTTACTGAACCCCAATAACAGAGGAGCGACTGTTGGGACTGTGCGGACAGCACTTCTGGACGGCAACTGGCGGTGTTGGAGCCCAGGGACAGGTGGAAAAGCAGAGGAACACAATGTAGGCCGAAGCCTGAGAAAGTCGAAAGGGAACCTTTAACCCCCCCCAAGGCGTTTGTAGCTGAAAGAGCCAGCTTGTGCAGCACAAAAGATGCAAAAGGAAAAGGTGGCTCTTTTCATCACGCTCCTTGCAAACACAGAACTAAACACTTATAAAATGTGTCCCCTGAAACCGTGAAACCGTCCCGGAGGTGGGACTTTCCTTCGTAATATGATGCAGCACAGCCGTCATTCCTACCCCCCCGGCGCCGCGCCCCGGCTCCTCAGCGTTGTTTGATTCCGTCCCGGAGCCTGCGCTGTTAAGTTATCCCTTGGCCAGGCACACTTAGCGCTGCCCATCTTCTGACATCATTTGGTGTCAGGCTGGCTGCGCCTGTGCGGCCGCGCTGGACGAGAGCCCGCCTCGCAGTGTCTTCTGATTTTATCCCACTGGGGGCCTGGGATCCATGGCCATGCGCAGTGCATATCCTCGCCTCTCACTCCCCTCCCTACGGCTTCTTAAGACTGTGCGGTGTCACGACCGTGGCATGCTATTAGGGACCAGCTGACACCGAACAGTCTGAAGAAGCCATAGGGAGATGAGTGAGAGGTGGAGGTTCAGATATGCAATGCGCATGTCCATGGATCCCAGGCCCCCAGTGGGATTAAATCAGAAGACACTGCGAGGCGGGCTCTCGGCCAGCGCGGCCGCACAGGCGCATCCATCCTGACACCAAATGATGCCAGAAGACGGGCAGCGCTAAGTGTGCCTGGCCACGGGATAACATAACAGCGCAGGCTCCGGGACGGAATCAAACAACGCTGAGGAGCCGGGGCGCAGCGCCGGGGGGGTAGGAATGACGGCTGTGCTGCGTCATATTACGAAGGAAAGTCCCACCTCCGGGACGGTTTTACGGTATCAGTGGACACATTTTATAAGTGTTAAGTTCTGCGTGTGCAAGGAGCTAAACCAAAATAGCTACCTTTTCCTTGTGCAGCATTACTGCTGCACAAGGTGGCTCTTTCAGTAACAAACGCCTTGGGGGGGGGACAGATTCCCTTACATTTCAGTTGTTGTGTCAGCGTGGCGGTCGCATGACACATTGCCGGCTACACAGCTGGGGATCAGCTGACGTTACTGAAACCCAATAACACTGGGTCGTATGTTTTGACTGTGCAGACAGCACTTCTGAGCCTCAACTGGCGGTGTTGGAGCCCAGGAATTTAAGTTCAGGTGGTAGAAAGATGAACACAACAGGAGACCTGGATAACGTATACAGTGACCTAATTATTTAATCAGGAGGAGGAGTGGCAAATTCCTGCGAGATCCAGGCCTTGTTCATTTTCAGGAAAGTAAGCCGGTCAACGTTATCGGAGGATAGTCGCATGCGACGGTCAGTTAGTACACCACCTGCAGCACTAAAGACACGTTCCGATAATACACTGGCCGCAGGGCAAGACAGCACCTCCAATGCATACTGGCTTAGCTCTGGCCATGTATCCAGCTTTGAGACCCAAAACTTGAAAGGGGAAGAGCCGTCTGGGAGTACAGCAAGAGGGCAAGACATGTAGTCTGTCACCATCTGACGGAACCGTTGCCTCCTGCTGACTGCAGCCGTCTGTGATGGTGTAGACTTTTGTGGGGGGCACAGAAAACTGTGCCACAGTTGGGCCATACTGGTCTTGCCTTGGGCAGAGGCACTGCTTCTGCTCCCTCTTTGTGCAGAGCCTCCACCACTGCCTGGACGCACTGAGCTGCTTTGGAATGCACTAGCAGCACTTCTCTCAGTTGGAATGGAGAAGATGATGGAATTGACCAGTGTGTCTTGGTACTCCCGCATTTTTCGCTCCCGGTTCAACGGTGTGATGAGGCTTTCTACGTTGTCCCGGTAGCGAGGATCGAGGAGGGTGAACACCCAATAATCAGACATGTTGAGAATGTGGGCGATGCGGCGGTCGTTTCTCAGGCACTGCAGCATGTAATCCACCATGTGCTGCAGACTGCCAACTGCCCAAGAAACGCTGTCCCCTGCTGGAGGCGTGGTCTCTGCCCGCTCGTCATCACCCCACCCTCGCTGTACACACTGAGTACTGGACAATTCGGTAACTCCCTCCTCTGGACGGATGTCTTCCTCCTCCATTGACTCCTCCTCATCCTCCTCACAAACTGTCCCCTGCCTACGCGTTTGTGAGGAACCACGTGGCGCTGACTGTCCAGAAGATGATGGAAATGATGAATCCTCATCCTCCACCTCTTCCACAACATCATCCCTTAGCGCTTGCAGTGATTTTTCAAGCAGGCAGATAAGGGGGACAGTCATGCTGACTAGTGCATCATCTGCACTCGCCATCCGCGTGGAATAATCAAAGGGACGCAAAACCTGGCAGACGTCATTCATAGTGGCCCACTCTGTGGTTGTGAAGTCTGTACGGCGCTGACTGCGACTTCTTTGCGCCTGAAGCAGCTGGTACTCCATTACAGCTTGCTGCTGCTCACACAACCGCTCCAACATATGTAACGTGGAATTCCACCTGGTAGGTAGGTCACATATGATGCGATGTTCCGGCAGGCGGTGTCGGCGCTGCAGAGCCGCAATGCGCGCTTTTGCCGTGCTGGAACGCCGCAAGTGAGCACACTCTAGGCGGACCTTGTGCAGCAGTGCATCAAGATCCGGATAGTCCCTCAAAAAGCTCTGCACGACCAAATTGAGCACATGTGCCAGACATGGGATGTGAGTGAGGTTGCCGAGGCCCAGAGCTGCCACCAGATTTCGGCCATTATCACACACTACCATGCCTGGCTGGAGATTCGCTGGCACAAACCACACATCGCTCTCCTGCTTGATGGCATTCCAGAGCTCCTGCGCTGTGTGGCTACGATTCCCCAAAAAAATTAATTTCAACACGGCCTGTTGACGTTTGGCCACGGCTGTGCTCATGTCGGTCGTAACAGGTACACGTTCATCACGGGTCCATGTGGAGGTGGACTGTGACGGCTCCTGCAGCGATGATTCTGAGGAACTGGTGTAAGAGGAGGAGTCAATGCGTACAGAATGGATTCCTGCAATCCTTGGAGTGGGCAGGACACGTCCTGCGCCACTCGCACAGTCTGTACCCGGCTCAACGACATTAACCCAATGGGCAGTGAGGGACAGGTATCGCCCCTGTCCATGTTGACTGGTCCACGCATCGGTGGTGAGGTGGACCTTGCTACTGACGGCGTTCAGTAGCGCGTGTTTTATGTGTCCCTCCGCATGCTTGTGCAGGGCAGGGACGGCTTGCCTGCTGAAGTAAAAGCGGCTGGGCACATTGTACTGTGGGACTGCCAATGACATCAAGTCACGGAAGCTGTCAGTCTCCACCAGCCTGAATGACAGCATTTCCAGTGAAAGAAGTTTGGCAATGCCTGCAGTCAGAGCCTGTGCTCGTGGGTGGTTTGACGAGAAAGGCCGCCTTTTCTCCCATGCCTGTACTACCGATGGCTGTAGAGTGGGCTGGGAGTGTGTGGATGACTGGGAAAGTGGTGCTGCGGGTGGAATTACAGCGGGTCTCTGGACAACAGGGCCAGAGGTTCTTCCACGGTGATCCTGGGAGGAAGCCGAACCAGCTGCGTGTGAGCTAGAGGAAGAGGCAACACGAGCTGAAGAGGTGGTAGCTGCCGCTGTTGGTTGGCCTAGCTCTTCAGTGTGTTTTTCTAACTCCGCCGGGTGCCTGTTGCGCACATGTTTCCACATGTTGGAGGTATTGAGGTTGCTGACATTTTTCCCTCTTTTGACTTTTTGATGACACACCTTGCATCTGACATAGCAAATGTCATCTGCAACTGTGTCAAAAAAGGACCAGGCACTGCAAGTCTTGGGAGCGCCCTTTTTGGCTTTTGGAAGAGACATGCTCCTAACGGGTGCCAAAGCGGAGGCTGCAGGATCCGCAGTCTTCCCCCTCCCTCTCCCTCTTTGGGCCGTACGGGGAATCTCTTCCTCAGAGCTGCTCCCACCACCTTCCTGTCCCTCACGCCAAGATGGGTCAAGGACCTCATCATCTACACTACCCTCTGCCCCAAACTGCTCCTCCTTGGTAGTCTCAGCAGCAGAGCACGCACCAGTAAGTGGCACCTGAGTGTCATCATCAGCTGATGCGGCCTGCAATGTGGTGACCGGAGCCACTGGCCCACCCGCCTCTTCAGAGGAAGAGAGAAAAAGCTGTTGGGCATCACTGCACCCTGCCTCTTCTTCCATTTCTCCAATGCTGCTTGGCTGGCCCCCTGTTTCCAAGCCAAGAGATTCAGAGAACAGAAGTAGAGACGGCTCCTGTCCTGGGCTCTCTGTCTGCCTGGGCAATTTGAAAGGTGGTGAAGAGACAGATGGCTGCTCTCCAGTGCTCTGTGTCTGAGAGGATGTAGCACTAATTGAAGTTGATGCATTAGCTGCCATCCATCCGACAACGGCTTCAATTTGTTCTTCACGCAGCAGCGGTGTACGGCGCTCTGACACAAAGCTGCGCATGAACGACTGTTGCCTGGTGAATGTGGGTGCTGATGAGTCACCGGTGCCCGCAGCAGGCACAGAATCTCCACGTCCCCTCCCTGCTCCGCGCCCACGCCCACGTGCCTTACTCACTGCCTTCTTCATCTTGGTTGACTGATAAAGATAAGCAGAAAAGTACTAACGGCTTTGTGTGCTTATTCCTGAGCAACTCCTCCTAACAGGTATAAGATACACTAATTTTCTAAAGTGTGGACTAGACTTTAATATGAGCTAATGTGGCCTACACAAATGTAAAGTGGTGTAACTGGTGTGTTTGGTGAACTTTATTATTTATTTATTTTTGGGGGGCTGAACTGACAACGGATAGAGCTGCAGTCACACGGAGACCGTGCAGACAGACGTAAACGGCGCTGCAAGGCCCAAAAACCCTCCTCTACGTTATCCTATGTAGTGTTTTTCCACAAGTTAGCTGGAGACGGGTGGAAAGACACTAATAGGAATTTTTTGAAAAAATGTGCAGCAGCCTGCACTACTTAAAACAAAATGAAAATTGATTTGGCGGTATGACGCAGTGAACAACCCTGAGCTGGAGACAACCAGGCTATGGCTGCTCACAGACTACAGGGCGAGCTGCAGTCACACGGAGACCGTGCAGACAGCCGTAAACGGCGCTGCAAGGCCCAAAAACCCTCCTCTACGTTATCCTATGTAGTGTTTTTCCACAAATTAGCTGGAGACGGGTGGAAAGACACTAATAGGAATTTTTTGAAAAAATGTGCAGCAGCCTGCACTACTTAAAACAAAATGAAAATTGATTTGGCGGTATGACGCAGTGAACAACCCTGAGCTGGAGACAACCAGGCTACGGCTGCTCACAGACTACAGGGCGAGCTGCAGTCACACGGAGACCGTGCAGACAGCCGTAAACGGCGCTGCAAGGCCCAAAAACCCTCCTCTACGTTATCCTATGTAGTGTTTTTCCACAAATTAACTGGAGACGGGTGGAAAGACACTAATAGGATTTTTTTGAATAAATTAGCAGCAGACTACACTACTTGAAAAAAAAAAAAAAAAAAGAACAGTATGAGGCAATGAACCACCCTCCCTGAACTGAATACAACCAGCTATGGATGGCCTATGTGGCTGCACTCAGACTAGAGAGTGGGCTGCACTCACACACACACACACACAGACCTTGCAGATCGCTGTGAAAACAGCGCTACAAGGCAAAAGCAAGGTGAATAGTAGGTAAACACAGTGGTTGCTAAATTAGCCTTTTGAAAGCACAAAGAAGCAAATCGCTATCTCTAAACTGTCCCTCAGTCAGCAAACAGCGTCCTGTCACTAACTGAATTCACAGCAGAGTGATCGCAAAATGGCGCCAGCGACTTTTAAACTGCATCATGACATCATTTCAGCAGCCAATCACAGCCTTGCCAGTAGTTTCATGCCCTCCATGCTAAACAGGATGTGCCCACACTTGGAATCATTCTCATTGGCTGAATTTCTGCATTTTGAATCTTGGAACTTCCGATTCCGGTATCCGATACGCGGCAAGTATCGGAATCCCGGTATCGGAATTCCGATACCGCAAGTATCGGCCGATAACCGATACTTGCGGTATCGGAATGCTCAACACTAGTGGTAATCACTAAGTATTTTTGCAATATCTTGAGACCAGATAAGTTAACCCCTTGAAAAAACTTAAATCTTGGAGGTGTAATAATGTGCAAGTAAATCCTGCACAAATATTCACGAGAAACCTACAAAACACTCCAATAACCATTTAATAACGTGAATAAAAGTTTAAAACAATATATCACTTGTCGTAAAAGGTGCCACTAAAATCGCACAAAATATAATAAGAAAAGCTTTTTTTTCCACATGATTGTTTGTCAACTTTCTTTTCCGTCATCTTTTTTTCTGCCCCTTGGTATTTGTCTTTTAAAGTTAATTTCCTCCTTAATCCATCATTCCTGCCATTTTGGTGTCAGATCTTCTGCTGCTGTTTATTTGCGCATTTACACTATCTAGGATCTCTTGGCCATTTTGGGTTGATTATGACTGAAATTTCTGTCTAGGCTTATGCAGTTTGAATTTGAATGTGCTCTGCGTAAGAGCTGGAGACACAAAGGAAGATTGCAGGTGGGCTTCTGCATAAGTAATGACACCATGTTTGCAATGTGCAAACCGCACAATGATTATAATAGACTGTAATTTCTTTTGTTTGAAAATTCATAGAGGAACATGATACAATGAAATTTAGTGCATTTTTTATACATTTAAAGAACTATGGAAATACATTTCTAATAAAACCAAAATGAAATTACTATTCAATGTAGTTCAAGTGTGCATGTTTATTCCTGCAGGCATTTCTCAGGATCAGCAACCTCTTCTGTGATCGTAAGATGTTTTAACCTCAGGCTTGCAAAATAAGAACACTTGCTAGTTGTTGTGAGATTGGATTTATTCCAAAGGGGGAAGGTCCTATGTTATTCAGGAGAAAGAATGTGCATTCTTAGATTTAGGAATATTATAGTGTAGAAAAGGATTTATCAAGAGCCTGAATAAATGAGTTCTTACCTCCATGAATACATGCTAAATATACTGTACTTATTAACTGGTAAAAAGCACACAGGTTCTTATGAGTAGTTAAGGTGGATGGTTTTGCATGGGTCTCTTTTGTGGCTTAGACATTTGTAAGGCTAGATTAAAACTTATACAGTGCTCTCCCTCGAGCACTAAGTAAGAGTTTCTGTTGGAATCCCCCAAAAAGCAAGATTCTGACTGGAGCCCTGATGGAGATGGTTACTTCACTAGAGTCAATGGACTCGCTGTTTGCCATGATTTTGTGCTTTGCTAAAGAATTCAAATACTGACAAGACAGAGGTTATTATAACACCCATAGCAAACCTTCCTTCAGCTTCCATGTTCTTGGCTCTAGGCGGCACTGGCAAAACAGTTGCTATGAGACATTGTAAGGACGCATGTATTTTACCTGTTACAACAGCTCAGGCACCCCTGCATGAGTCACCTTCTTCCTCCCAGCAGGAATGAAGGTGTGTTTACTTGCCCACCCATGCTACCTTGGTGTCTGTTTCCTCCCAGGACCTGCGCACGGCATGTAGGCCTCCTGAGAATGTGCTTAGGGCACATGATCCCTGCCTCTTAGAGGGGCAGCATGCTTCTGAAAACACCCACAGTTAATAGCTGGGAGATGTCTGATATTTAAGGCATCCTCCACTATTGGGAGGTGCATTAGCAGCTCTAGTAAGTAACTTTGCTCTCTGAACCTGATCCTGTCTGTTCTGCCTGCCCTGTCTGAACCTGCTCACCTGCTGCTGTCCATCCTGCCTGCCCTGTCTGAACCTACGTGATGTATTTAAGCATGTGACTCCCGCAGTCATGTCGGTTTTTTTGGTCCTTTGCTGATCCTGTATTCTTACTGGCACCACGTGACTGCGGGAGTCACATGCCTGAATACGTCACGCAGGTCCTACAGGTCCTGGAAGTACCCTGTTTGGTAAACAGGTACCTTCAGACACGGACGCGATCTACTGAGCGTCTGTCACCATCCGGGATAGTGCTCTTGAGGACTATTTTTTGAAGCGACAGCCCACGCCGCCAGCTGCTAAGCCTCCTCTGCCATCCATTTGAGTCTCCACAGCCACATACTTATACTACAGCATCTACCTGTGCATGTATAGCAGCAACTTGCCATATAAACATCATAGAACACTTGCCACAAGTACGAATATCCTATATAAGCAGGTAACTTATCAAAATAGGTCCTTTTTATGTGATGCACGTTCATGTATCCTGAATCATAGTGCAAGTAATTATACTTTTTTCCTTCAGAAAAAAAAATAGTATGCAATAACATAGTGAACTTCACTAATCTGGAGTTCAGTGAAAATAAGAATATGTGTAAAGTATCATTTTTTTTCAACAAGAAAGCCTATGCGTGAGGTTTGCCACTGAACCACTGTAATTTTTGAAGCTGGGTGATAGTCGGACTGCTTCAATAGTGATTTCAGTATACAGAGGGTTATACAACTGTATGCAATAAGCTCCTAAGCTCCCCATACTGGTGACTTCAGGTAGCTATAATATTACTGTCACGCTGCAGCTATGCAGGTAACTGCAACTTCCACTAGATGGCAACAGAGTGGAAGAATAGTAACAAGTCTGCAAGAGCAGACCTGCAGTGCTGCAGCAAAGCTACCACCAGGTGGCAGCAGAATATTCAAACAAGCCGAGTCAAAACCTAGACTGTCACGCATTACAAAGGGAAAAAACAAGCACAGTGTCAGTGGAGAGCCAAAGGGTCAATACTAGACATAAGGCACAAGTACCAGGGACCAGAGGCAAAGTCAAGTCAGAGTCAAAGCCAAGTCAAACACTGGGAAATCCATCAGCAATCAGGAAACATGAAGACAGGAGGGGCAGGGAAGGAGGAATAGACATGGGCAAGGTCAGAAATCATAGCAGGACCAATCAGGGTACTACCAGAGTCAGATGCACATGCCATAGGCAGAAAATATAACTGACACTTCCTGCAGGATGCAGCAAAGCTAAATATTAAACCTGACCCCAGAACGAGGCAGAGCAAATTTAACCCTTGACATGATCATTCCGGGAAAAGAGCGGACAGGACTCAAAACCCAGACTGGATCATGACAATTACTAGTTAACCCTGTGCCTATAAGTGTCCATTTTCATTAGAAAGTAAGCACAAGTTAAATCAGCACAGAATACTAAGCTCCAAAGTAAGTTTTGTCTGCATAGACAGTAATGTGGCTGGTCCTAATCTGTACTCCATTACTGATAACAAAAGGTGATTTTTTATTTTTTTATTTTATTTTTTTCATGCTAGCGATAATAATGTCTGGGCTTCTGCATTATAAGGAAATATGCATCATTTCTATATAACCAGTAACCTATCTCCTTTAAATAATAGTGGTTATTCCAAGAAGATCCATCGCTGGCCATTTATGTGCATTATAGCTATTTATACAGTACTTTCCAGTCTCCTCACGATATTTTAGTCCACTGCAGCTCCTTTTCCTCTAGTATATTATGCACCTCTTCATTCTCTCCACACAAATAATGATGTTTTTCTTATCAAATTAGTTGCAAACATTTGAGCAGAATTACAAATCTATATAAATGGAATATTTTTTTCCAAATTCTAAATGATTTTAGACACAGGCTCCTAACATCTAATTTCATTGGTGATGAGTGTCTCTCTTTTACGCTCGGATAAGCAAAGCATCTTAGACGTTTGACAGATTTGACAATTGCTGAGTAAACTGCAATACAGGAAGAAAAAAACACAATTGCCTTTGCTTTTATTAAAGAATTTCATTGCTTTGGCTATTGTTTCAGTGGTTATTTTAAGATGATTGGGAAATTGGTAGCTGCACTTGTTATGAATTAACCTCTAACACAGAAAAGCTAAAGAAGTTTTTAAGCATTTTCTGCTCCATTTACTCTTATTCTTAATAGTACAGTTGCAGTACAAAGTAAACTCCCTAAAAATATATTCTTCAAAGAAATCCATCCAGATCTATGTCATCTATTCAATTACATACGGAATAATGCACCACCACTATAAGTTAAAATTAAAATTTCATTAAATGTTCAAGTTTGTTTCAACAATCGTTAGAAATAATAATAATACAAGCGAATATAAGAAACTATTAATTTACCTAATTAGAAAAATATGCTTCTTTCTGCACATATGAGCCAATACCATCAAAACACCCCTGCATTGCGAACTCCTTATTCACTCTAAGAAAAAAAAAATTATGCAAGTCCACTGAAGTGTCAAATTATCTAGCTGCCTATTGTGCTAATTATGCAAATTGTCTCTTCAGAGAGGAAAAGAGCTCAAACTCTAGTGCCACCTATTGGAAGGTAGCAATCCTACAAGTCAATGTTGACCCTTTAACGAGCCTTGTCACATAACTTAGGATAATAGCTAAACCAGAATCTCAATTTGCAGACACTGTGTTTCGGAGTACTGCCCCTCGTCAGTGCAAAGCAGCAATTTGGATTGGCTGTGTGAGAGGCGTCAGACCATTATCCAAGAAGTATAGTTTCTCCCTGCAGAGATCGACATGCTAAGCATGCCAAGACGAGGAGACTTAAAGCTGCAATGCTCCTCTGGGTAATATGCTAATTATGCAAATTGTCTCCTCATCTCAGCATGCTTAGCATATGAACTCGAGTGTGGGAATTTTTCAGAATATTTTCTCACGCTGGAGTTCATATGAGTTTATGCCAGCAGGAGGCGCAGCACCCCAAGTCTAGGTAGCTACGTTCCCCTGCTTTCCATTCATTCCCCAGATTTTACAGTCAGGAGCACAGCTGCATTAGCAGACTCCTGGCTGTAAAATTATTTAACCCCTTCAGATGGATTTACAGCGTGGGACAAGACTGAACGACGGAAGGTATGGAATATTGTTGATTTTTTATTTTAACTTTGTTTCAGGTGACAAGGGTCTTCAATTGGATTGAGAGTATAATAAACTATTAAAACACCATGTGTCTTTAGTTCATTAAAATACTTTTTTCATAATGTGTGTGTGTTTAATTAACCATTTACTACTATTGGATTAATAATGGATAGGTGTCTTATTGACACCTCTCCATTATTAACCTGGCTTAATGTCACCTTACAATAGCAAGGTGACATTAACCCTTTATTACACCATATCCCACTGCTACAGGGGAGTGGGAAGAGAGAGGCTAAGTGCCAGAATAGGCGCATCTTACAGATGTGCCTTTTCTGGGGTGGCTGGGTGCAGATGTTTTTAGCCGGGGGGGTTAATAACCATGGTCCCTCTCTAGGCTATTAATATCTGCCCTCAGTCACTGGCTTTCCAACTCAAGCGGAGAAAATTGCGCGGGAGCCCATGCCAGTTTTTTCCACTATTTAACCCTTTATTTTAACAGCTAGAGCCCCAAAATTTTGCACCCAGACACTTGGAACATTGCTAATGAGGAATATGCAAAAAAAGGGGATATGAAATGGTTTACTGTATGTAAACCATGTCTCATATCCTGTCGGATTTGGGAAGGAGATAGCAAAAGCCGGCAATTGAATTACCAGCTTTTCTGCTATCTAGCGCTGTATTAAATATAAATATATATATATATATATGTCTCACTGACATATATATATATATGTATATATATATATATATATATATATATATATATATATATATATATATATATATATATATATATATATGGACAGTATATATGTTTTCATGAATATTTCGGCCCATGGATCCACTGTATGTCCGTTTTGCAGGCCGGCGAGAAAATCTCGCTGTACGGATGCCATACGGATTGCATACGTAGGTTTACATGCGCAAAATACGCTGCCACACCCTGCCTACGGATGACATATGGATCACTATTTTGGGATCATTTCTGCATATTATGCATGTAAAATACGGACCGCATTTTACTATGCTTGGTGTGACACCGGCCTTACTGTGCATAATTATTAGGCAACTTAATAAAAACCAAATATATTCCCATCTCACGTGTTTATTTTCACCAGGTAAACCAATATAACTGCACAAAATTTAGAAATAAACATTTCTAACATGCAAAATCAAAACCCCCCAAAATTAGTGACCAATATAGCCACCTTAATTTATGATGGCACTCAGCAGCCTTTCATCCATAATTCTGTCAGTTGCTTGATCTGTTTATTATCAACATTGCGTGCAGCAGCCACCACAGCCTCCCAGACAATATTCCGAGAGGTGTACTGCTTTCCCTCCCTGTAGATCTCACATTTTATGAGGGACCACAGGTTCTCTATGGGGTTCAGATCAGGTGAACAAGGGGGCCATGTCATTACTTTTTCTTCCTTGAGACCTTTACTGGCCAACCACGCTGTGGAGTAGTTGGAGGCATGTGATGGAGCATTGTCCTGCATGAAAATCATGTTTTTCTTGGACGATACCGACTTCTTCCTGTACCACTGCTTGAAGTAGTTGTCTTCCAGAAACTGGCAGTAGGTCTGGGAGTTGAGCTTCACTCTATGCTCAACCCGAAAAGGTCCCACAAGTTCATCTTTGATGATACCAGCCCATACCAGTACCCCACCTCCACCTTGCTGGTGTCTGAGTCAGAGTGGAGCTCTCTGCCCTTTACTGATCCAGTTTCTAGTCCATCAAGAGTCACTCTCATTTCAGCAGTCCATAAAACCTTTGAAAATTCAGTCTTGAGATACTTCTTGGCCCAGTCTTAACATTTTATCTTATGTTTCTTGTTCAAAGGTGGTCATTTTTCAGCCTTTCTTACCTTGGCCATGTCCCTGAGTATCACACACCTTGGCTTTTTTGATACTCCAGTAATGTTGCAGCTCTGAAATATGGCAAAACTGGTGGCAAATTGCATCTTGACAGCTTCACTCTTGATTTTCCTCAATTCATGGGCAGTTATTTTGTGCCTTTTTTTCCCAACACGATTCTTGTGACCCTGTGGCTATTTACCATGAAATTCTTGATTGTTCGGTGATCACACTTCAAAAGTTTGGCAATTTCAAGACTGCTGCATCTTTCTAAGTTCTATGTTTTTTTCCCCTACATGAGTCACTGCAAAAATCCCTTGCAGCGGGGAAGATGGAGCAGCTGGGTCAGGTGATAAAAAAACGTAATTCTGGCATATTGTTTTGTTTCTCGTTATGCCGTTTTCTGATATCATTAATTTACTTTATAATTTGATAGGTTGGACATTTCTGAACCCATCAATACCAAATATGTGTAGTTTTTAAAATTGTTTTACTTTTAATGGGTCAAAAGGGAGGTGATTTTAACTTTTGTGTTTTTTTACCTTTTTAAACTGTTTTTTTTTAACTTTTACTTTATTTAGCGGTTATCTTAAGAGACATGAAGTAGCGCTGTTATGCTATGTATAGCAAAAATCACAATATCCTATCAACACCGACCACAGGCCGGGAATCACAGGAGTATCACAATGGCAGGCACCATGGTTTTTCGTAGACCCCCGGCAGTCATGACCACCCATCACTGCCCCAGGATCACATGACAGGGGCGCCGATGGGCAGGACATGTGACGCACTTCCAGCCGATGAGTGTTAAAAGCAGCTTTCAGTGATTGACAGTGGCATGTAACTTGTTACCAGCCACGGATGGATCTCAGATCCACCAGCAGCTGTTAGATGCACATGAAGACTGGTTAATTCAATCATCAAGTGCAGGGAGAAGTGCAGGCTCTTCGCTGCAACCCACATCAAAGGCAGGAACATGGCTGATGACGCAGATATACGTCATCGGTCGCGAAGTGGTCAAATGAAAACCAGAAGAATTAACTAGGTAAAAGGGCAAAATGAGAAATTATAGGTACACAGTGCTATATAATGTGATGATTTCAATAAGAGGATAAACATTTTGATGGGAGCGCTTCTTTAACTGTAGCTTTACTAACCCCAGCTGACCATAACAATGCATTCCTGTCACAGATGATACTGTTAGAGGCAGCCTGGCAACTGTTAAGAGGGCTTCAGCGGACACACTTAGCATAAACCATTATAGTTACCAGATCACAGAGTTTGTCCTGGTTTTTATACCCTTTAATTTCTGGATTTACATAGGGACCCTTCGGCAAGGGCCACAGAGTCAGCTGCTGACCGGTGGAGCTAACTGGTGGTAAGAAGAGTTGTAATGCGGAGGTGGTACCAAGAAATATTGTCAGTGACAAAATCAGAAAGCAAAGCTCAGAAAATAGGGTATACAAAAGAGCACAACAGAAGCAAAGGATAAGAGTGACCATGTCTAGCTCAACAAAATAACTGGCAGCCAGAGACTATGTGCTATGGTTTATCTAGTAAGGAACCTTGCCCGTGGCTTCCAGCAAAAAGCTAATTACATTATCAGCTCACTGCAGCAAAACACAGTTAAATAGTAAATGGATAACAAGTCTTAGCAATCTTAAAGCTAAATTGTAACATGCTGCTATCATCTGGGTGTGACCATGGTACTAGCGACCAGGGCAAAGGTTGCAGCAGGATGTTCAGACACGGATGCAACAAAGCCACATAATTCTTTATGCACAGTGTAATCCTTATTATTTCCACTATAGATATTGATCCCTGGAATTTTAGCTCTTGCTAATGTCTAGCAAATTCCAATGTTTATGTTTGCTATAATGTAAAATAATGCATGTCTGCAAAATACCAACAGCCTCTAAGTAGTGATGTACATTATGAAACGTGACAATGGCAAGCATTGTAAACATTTTCCTTTTCAGCACAACAGAAAAGCTGATTATTCTACAAATCATTTTTATACACATATTCTTTGTATTTGTGAGAAGAAAAATCCATTGTTACCAAAGCTCGCATTGAACTAGTGAAATATCTAAATCATTTCGAGATTCTTCATTTTTTCTTTCCTTCATACAAATCTGTGTTAGATGCTTGCATAATGATGTGATATGAACATTTTCATGCAGAGAGAGATAATGTGCAGGCATGAGTTAACCCTCTTCTTTGCACATGAGTACAGAACAAACAAAACGAAATAGAAAAAGGATACACGAGATTGATACAACAGACAAACAGATAAGTATTGAATATGAAATATCCTATTTATATTATATCTTTGTGTTTGTTACATGCCATATTTATAGTTTGGAATGTGCCGATCGGTAAAAGAACAAATCGTTTGAAGGGAGTCTCTCAACACATTTGACCTACCAAAACTTTTATTATGGGCATACAGGTTATAGACTTTTGAAAAGAGTCCTACTTGTATGCCTCATATTAGATACCTTGCTGTTGATTAATCTTTAATTATTTTATATAAATAACCTTTTCCAGACTATGGGGCGGATGCTGCCTGAAAGATAAGTCTGCCTCCAGAGATTATTTTACATGAAGGGGGAGTTACCAGTGTGATGTGAAGCTGCTCTCCTGATCTCACTGCAAAGCTGTGTGTTATTATACATGCAGGGCCGGTTTTAGAGAAAGTTAGAAAAAGTTTAAAGTGGGGCCCTAAATGCTCACCTATTGAACCATCACACAGAAACATTTCGGTTCCATTTACATGCGCTGAGATCAGACCGTTAAACGAGTGTGATCGACAATATTTAAAGAAATTTGATGTTTGTTCGTGAGTTTCTTTATACCAGCTGAGAAAGAATGATGGGGACAGATAGTCCTCATTACAGTATAATGCAGGTCCCATATAGTATAATGCACTCCACATTGCCCTTGATAGAGTATATGCAGACCCCTCAGCGTTTAATGCATCCTCCTCATAGAGTATACTACAGCCCCCTCACAGTACATTGCAGCCCCCTCTCATAGAGCATAATGCAGCCCTATCAGAGTATAATGCAGCCCCCCACACACAGTGTAATGCAGTTCCCAACACACACAGTATAATGCAGCCCCGCACACACAGCATAGTGCAGCCCCCATACAGTGTAATCCAGCCACCCACACACAGTGTAATGCAGCTCCCCCCACACATACAGTAAAATACAGCCCTTACTCACAGTATAATGCAGCCTCTCCACACACACATTATAGTGCAGCCTCCCCACACACAATATAATGCAGCCCCCACACACAGTATAATGCAGCCCCCCCACACACAGTATAATGCAGCTCCCCAACTCACAGTATAATGCAGCCCCCCACTCACAGTATAGTGCAGCCCCCGGCATACAGCATAGTGCAGCCCACACACAGTTTAATGCAGCCGCCACTCACAGTATAATGCATGCACATACATACACACAGTATAATTCATACACAAGCATACACACAGAGTATAATGCATTCACATATATACACACAGTATAATACAGTACATCCACATATATACATACAATACTTACCTCTCTCCATTTCCTCGCTGCTCTGGTTTCTGCAGCGCATCTCATCTCCACTGCTGGCACAGTGTGGCACACAATAAAGTGATGTCATCGAACGCCCGCTGAGTCACAAGCAGAGGGGGAGTGATGAGAGAGGGAGCTTCATCTGACACTCTCTCCTCCATCACTGCTTTCAAGTATATCGGTATCTGTCGATAAGTTGAATGCATGATGTGGGGGGTGGCGCCAGGCCCCTCTTACTCATGGACTCCATAGTGGCCACGTAGTGTGCCGCTATTAGCAGCATTTCACTGGCTGTTGGCCCCTGGGGGAGCATTGGCTCTAGGGAAATGCCTGGTCTGCCTGCCCCGTATGCTGGACACATCTGCAAGTTCATCTCAGCTTCAACTTCCATCTCACAGGCAGACATGGTTGTAATATTGTTGCAATACAGCAGAACTCAGAGAGAGAAAAAATGGGCTTGCAAGAAGACAAATTTAATTCTTCCTGTTCTGTGTTAGTTACTTGTCTCACACTGGTAACTCCCCCTTCATGTAAAGTAAGCTGTGGAGGTAGAGTTATCTTCCATGCAACATTCTCCCCATAGAGTGGAAGAGGTCATTTACATGAAGTGATAAAAGATTATTTATCCACGACAAGGATGTCTTATATGAGACATACAGGTATCACTCTCATTCGCTTCCTATTAACTGTATGCCCATATTTTGAGTTTAGATAATTCAAATATGGTGATAGATTCCCTTTATTTAATGTGTAGCATATTTTATTCATACTTTATTCAAAACTAGTGATGGACAAACCTCTGGACTTTCGGGTCTGGCGGGTTTGGTCAAACATTTAAAAAAAATTCAGTTTGGGTACAGAATGGTACCTGAACCTCACCCCATTCAGATGAATGGGGGGCCTGAACTTCCTCTGTTTGCCATGCTGTCATCTACATGACAGCATGGCAAACACTGCCTTTGATCCACGGTAAGATTATTACCGCTGGTCAGAGAGCTGCGGTTCCCACATGTCAGATAACAACATGAGCCAGAAGCTATGATCGGCTGCAAGAAGTTTACCACTGCTCACAGAGGTGTCGGCTTATGAGAGTACTACTCCCATCAGCCTATGCATGCTGTTGCTGATAACAGCAATAGCAGGCACCGTTGATGGGAGTATTCATCAGCCTGCGCCTGTGCTATAAATATATTTAAAAAAAAAGACATGAGGTCTGTTCTAGTTTTAATAACCAATTATGGCAAATCTGACACCTGCGAGCTACAACTCTCAGCTGACAGCTTTATCATGGCTGGTTATCAAGAGTAGAGGGGTCCAGATGCTGATTTAGAAAATTATTTAAATAAATAATTAAAAAAAATTTGTGGGGTCCCCCCACTTTTGACAAACAGCCAAACTAAAACAGACAGCTGAAGCCTCGTATTCTTTGGCTGGTAAGAGGCCATGGATATTAGAAGTTTTGTTCTAAAGTGAAGACCCTGGCATGCGACTATAGCAAAAAGAGATCCTGCAGACCAGTCGGAGGTTAGCTGACACCAGAGGCAGCAAGTGGAATATTATGTTTTTTTAACCTTTTGTTGACCCCCTCTACAGTTCACTAAAATAGCGACTGACATTTTGCTGAATTTGCGCAAAAAAGAATTACAAAACATCCACATTCTGGAAAATAGAGATTTTTGTACAGTTCAAAAAAAATCAATTCAGCTCAAATAAGTTTGGCAATCTCTAGTTTCTTGAGTTAGTCTCCGTTTTTCATAGTATGGGTTTATTTGTAGATAGTTTTTGTACAGATTCTAGTTGGATAGCCTGAATGTGGATTTATTATTGAGAGGGGTGTAAAGCACAAATATTTTTCCTGCAGGATCCACAGATGTAACGGTTCCAACTCTGACTGCAAGCATATACTGTACTTTAGTGCCTGCTAAAATCTTTGGGTTATGCAAGTAACATTGAGGCCAGTATAGATGCAACAGGAAGAGCCATAGAGATTAATTTTAGACCACATTAGCAGTGGTTTTCGTGGTTTCATCATTTAGATTCTAGTGAATTATTTCACACACTGTCACATTAATACTGACTTTATGCACCTTTTATCAATAATCAAGACTAGCAGAAAATTCTTATAACCATCTATACAATTAAGAAGGTTCTTCCTGCACTTTGACACAACAGACCACATTTTTGCTTTGCTAATTAAAGTTGACCTCAAACTTGCAATCAATTATTTCATGCAATTCAATCAAATTATAAAATTCACTAAACGTATAAAACTTTGCATTTTCTTTGTGCCATTGAATCAAATAGGAAACATGTTTAATTAAGTGATCATTTTTTCAGCAAATGACTTTTAAACAGCCTTAATGTTTTACCGGTTCGGTCCTGTCAAGCAATTCTTGTCTATTAAATGAAGGAGCGAGGTAATATATTTCTGAGGAAATGGATTACATAAATATGTCAAATCAAAGGAGTATTTGCTCTGCCATTGGTATTTGATCAGAATGACACGGGCTTGCAGGGAATCTACAATTTTCTGCCTGGTTTTGTTGGCTCAATAACATTTGACCTCTTTCCAATTATGTTTCTTATTCTTATTCTTTGCTTTTTCTTCTCGCCACCCATCCACTTGTTAAATTAAGGAGAAGTTGGATATGGATTTCTCCACGTGTTATATAGTCATGTTTAAAAGTATAACAGTTTGCATATGCTATGCTTAGATAATTGCATATTATATTATTTGTATATGACACATACTTGTACACTTCTGTGTAGGTTTATTGACATTATATGGGCTATCTGAAGTAGAGTAATTAAGTGAGTCATTAGCGTATTTATTCAAGTGAAATTTTTAAAAAAATCAAAAAAGGTACACTCACTAGTGTTGAGCGATACCTTCCGATATCCAGAAGTATCAGTATTGGATTGGATCGGCCGATATCCAAAGAATATCGGATATCGCTGATACCGATACCCGATACCAATGCAAGTCAATGGGACTCAAATATCGGAATGTAAATAAGCCCTTTCTGTCCTTGTCCTTCCTGTTCTGGAGGGGGGAAGAGTGTGGGCGGTGCGTGGGTGGACACTGTGCATGTCTGTGTGTGGGCGGGGTCTGTGCATGCCTGCCGGGGCTCTGTGGGCTGCCGGGGCTCTGTGCGGGCTGCCGAGGCTCTGTGCGGGCCTGCCTGGGCTCTGTGCGGGCTGCTGGGGCTCTGTGCGGGGCTGCCAGGGCTCTGTGCGTGCCTGCACAGACCCTCGGCAGCCCGCACAGAGCCCCGGCAGGCACGTACAGACCCCCCATGGTCATGCACAGACCCCGCCCACCCACACACACATGCAGTCTCCGCCCAAACTCCATTATAGTGCATAATTGCACTATAGGAACTTCTGATTCCGGTATCCTATATCGCTAAAGTATCAGAACTCGGTATTCTGATACAGTGAATATCGTCTGAAACCCAATATTTGCAGTATCGGAATGCTCAAAACTAATACTCACTGCTCACCTGCCCAGACCATCCTCTGCTTGCTGCCCACCTTCCATAACTGAGAACCATCCCTTCCTTTCTCTGGTAGCATATTTGTCCTGTGCAATCTAGCCTGGGACTTTTGTCCTCGACCAGGTCTTGGAGGTCACAACGCATTGCACATTGTGTCATCACAGATATGTGATGCCCAGAAACTTCTGTGGTCTGGTTGCAGCTGGAGGTCCTAGACTAGAGTTCACAGGTCAAAGATGCAACAGCAGAAAGAAGAAGACCAGATGTGGGCAGTGAGCAGTGATTCTCAGGGTCTCGTTTTTTCCGTCACTGTAGCTCCAGCCTGACTTACCAGGTTTTTCTGGTCACTGCATGTTGCACATCTGTAACGTCACAAAAATGTTGTGTACAGTGAATTCTCGAGGCCTGGTCATGGCCAGATGTTCTTAGAGTGAAGAGGCAACTCTCGAAGGGGGAAAGAATGGGTGACTCTGGGAACGGGAGCAGCAGAGGGGTCAGACATGTGATCAGTGATGTGAGTATACTTTTTCTTTTTTTTAATTCTTACATAATACGTTTATTAAGCTCTGGGGCTAAGCATAATAAGGATCATTAAATTAGCAGATAAAAGCTAAAATTGAATATTGTCAGCATTTAGTCTGTCACAGGAACACAAGAATTTTAGTCTTCTGTTTGAATGGAAAATATACCTATCATTACAGGTGATTATTCAGAATAACCTGTTATGAGTGTGTTTACATGAGGGTTAATACTATTTCTGGCCATTATGTCCTGAATTTCTTACAGGTTTTTCCCTCTGCAGTATTCATTTTTAATTTTACATTGTCTTTGAAGTAATGGATGAACACTAGCTACTGTAATGTTTCCCATACATAGTTGGTACACAAAAACACTAGCTACTGTAATGTTTCCAATACATAGTTGGTACACAAAAACACTAGCTACTGTAATGTTTCCTATACATAGTTAGTACACAAAGACATAAGGGGCTCCTGCTATCCTAAGTCTATGTATCATATTAAGGAACACTATACATAAGTTCTGAGCAGTGTAGCTGTGAATCTAGCTCAGGAGAGAATGGAAATACTTACTGTAAGGTAGCAGTACAATTTGTTTCAGCTTCACTCTGCCTCTCCTTTCTTCTTCAGTTATCCATAGACTTCAATATTGAGCATAATTTAAAAGATATAGATAGTTTTGAGATGTAAAAGGTATTTTTGCTTGAATATGTGATTAAATTTAGACAATGAAATAGTGCAAAGTTTCAGTCTGCACAATATATTACTTAATTCATTTTCAGACCCACTAAGGTACAGTTTGCAGCTTGAACCAAATTATTTTTTTCTTCTGGTAGTGTCTCTCCCAATAATCTAGGTTGAATTAAATGCAACACATCTCACACTTTGTTCCTCTTCATATACTTTTCTTCCTGTCTATATCCCACTCTATCTTCCTTGAGACTGTAAATGCTTTCTCCCCTGTCCACATATCATGAAGATCTTTGCAAATCCTATCCCAGTCCCCCTAAAAGCTTTAACAGAGAAAAGAAAGAATGTGAACAGAAAAAGCTGTCATAACCAGGAACTGGAGTTCTTACGGACTTGAAACTCAACTGCAGCCAATTTGCAGAGATTTTTTTTAGGAAGGCTGTTTATAAAGTTGCTAATTTATGCATTTAGGATGAAAATGAGCAACAAAAATATTTGTGTTAAGGTGTACTTATCTTTTACCACTATCGTGAGCTAGCAGTCTGTCTTAAAAAATATATAAATAAAAAAATAAGATGATTTCAGGAAAGAGAGAAAATTGGAAGAAACGGCATATTTCTTTAATAAGATGTACTACAAAGTTAGTGACATGATGACAGATGCTTAAGCTTTTTGTCCAGAAGCCTATTGGTTTTTAATGTGTGAATAGAATAACCTATTACATAAGGTGTGATATGCATTGAGAGGCTTAAACATTTTCAGGTTGTAAATTTAGTTTTTCCCAAAAGGCCCATAGGAAATAATTTCTTCTCCAGATGGATTATTCTGCAGTTACTTGAGAACGTTAAAGCTGGATTTATCAAGGCTTTCAAGACGCACTGCGCCAAACATTTTAAATCACATTATTTGTACAATAGTACTAAAATAGTGAAAGGAGTTATCCAGGACTATTTAATGTTTTTAATATGGGCCTAAGAACTAAGAGACAGGTATGCTAGTTGTTGCCTACCTGCCTGAAGTACCCGGCTCTTCTCTTTTCTGGCACAGAGCAGTCATAGAAAGCTTCTCACAGTGATTCTGCCGCTTATGCTGACGTCACGTCAACAGAGAAGCAGCTTCCCTTCTGTTCTGCTCTGTTGACGGAATATGACTGTCAACATCATGGTGAATTACAGCTGACTCCCCACTGCCTAACTGCGGGGAGCCAGCTGTCAATCAGCATAATGTTGATATTTACGAACTTCTGACAGAGCAGCCTGGAAGAAGAGCAACTCTGTCAACGTGGAGAAGCTAAATCACCAAGAGGAGCAGTTAGTGACCGCTCTTAGCTAGCACCAGGTAGAACAGACAGGTTGTTGCCTCTGTTAGTATCTATCCACCTGTTAATTTTTAGGCCCATAGTAAAAAAAAAACAGTCCAAGACAACCCCTTTAAAGAGGTGATTATCTGGTATCTCGTAGACACACTTCAGAAAATGAGGCTTTTGAAGTCTGTTGTCAAACCACCATGAATTTTCAAAATAAGAGGTCTGTCTGTGTCTGAAGGTGCTCCCTGTATTTTTTTTTTTTTTGCTAAATTCTGATATTGTCATTCCCCCCCCCCATTTAATTGTGGCTGCTCTTTTGATTAAATAAGCCACCATATAGGTTATGGTTTTTCATATTTGGAATTTGCTTCTAGGTTTCATCCATTTATATTGACAATTATGTATCTATTCAGCCATGATATAAGTGATATATGATGAAAGAAGCTTAACCTTTCTCAGTCTCACAGTTTCCCCTCACTCAGATATCAAATTGAGCACAATACATACCTTAAACACTTCACATATCAGAGAACAAAAATGCGGCCACCGTTTATCGACATGGGCTATAAGACCCGACATTACAGACAGGTGTACAATGCTTCATAGTAGTAGCTCCAAACTTATAGTGAACTGATAAGATGGAAAACAATAACTATACAGAAATATTTGGTGGTTCTTCAGGTCATCAAGACAAAATTAAGCCACAATATTTATGCCTATAGTATTTGATAGGTTGAAAGGGGGGGTTGTCCTACTTTTTAGGTGAGTCTACTGAGGGATCAGGTTATTGCCCAGACATTAGCAAACCTTGGAGCTGCCTCTTTCCAACAGCAATTTTGAAATCTTTAGCAATGTTAAAAGACCTTAATGTGCAATGGTCTCCAATAGTTTTCAGATCGTATTAGTTATTGACAATACATAAATAATAAACATGACATAAATTGTCACTGAGAAACCATTTGTACAATGCGTGAAATTATTAAGATAAATTTAGATAAGCGAATAGTCCTAAATTTGTTTTGAGCAGATTGGTTCAAATTGGCCAGAAACTTTGTTTTTGATTGATAGTGCATCTAAAATCCATTTGTTACATTTGTTATGCTCTTAAGTCTCTCTTGACCAATTCCTTGACATATATCACACTATATGTGAGAGTATGAGGGTTCGTCAGTGAAGGAAGATTTAAAGAGCAAAGATCAGGAGGGAACAAGCAGTAGACTGGGTGATTGAACAAGTGAGGGGAGGGCTCAGGACAGATGAATATAATCTTTTATTTTTGAACCCCTTCCTGATTTAGCAAAACGGCTAACGGCTGGCTACCATTTTGCCTGATTCATACAAAATGAATCCCGAAATATTATGATTCTGCAAATGTAAATTTTTCAGGAAACTTGATGGAAATTTGATTCATTATGAATCGATTCGTTAATCTTGAATGATAGCAGGTGTTTACATCTAGCCAAAATCTTTAGGCATACAGGACATACTAAGAATTTTGTGATTAGACCGAAATAAGTTCTAAGACTCGGTGAAGGAAATTGCTTATAAATGAGATAACTTGCTTATTAACTTCTTGTTGGTGTGGGTTAATTAAAGTGAGTATATCAGTACATTATTACTTTGCAATCCAATCACAAGCATTCGGTGCACCCTTGGTGGGGCTAAACAGTTGAGAGCATCTTATCACCTACTTGTTTTTCATTTTTTTAATTTCTTTCTTTGGCTCCTATAAAGTCCGAAGTATTTATCAAGGAACAGAGTGTGGAGAAAGGTGAAAATCAAGTTGGTGGGATGGTGAACTGAAGCTGAACACCAAGTATGCACCAAAACAAATGTGCGTTGTTTGAACAGTCACTTTTTGTGTTGACAAAGATTTAAAAAAATATTTAAAACTTAACATTCCAGAGGACTAACTTTAATGGAACATGTAAAAACATTCTGTACATTATGGTAGAAGAATGTAGAATTTGCACATTAAGTGGTCTATATTGTAAAGTTTCCATTTCTCTATGATACCAAGAAAAAAGGGAAGCCCGAGGGATGTGTATCCTCATTATGGAGACATAAGAGCTTGAAAGATATTTTACAAGTATATTTTCAAAACTGAAAAATATTCTTTACAAATTGAGACATTATTACCAAGGCCATATTTAATATTAAACTGATTCTGGCTTCAAATGTTTCTAGTTTCATATGCCTAACTCATAGGATAAAGTAAGGATTTTGTTTTGTTTTGTGGGAAGACATTTGCCATGCTTGTATGACTTTAATGCATGATATGTACGTGGGCGTAGATATGGTAGACTATGTAATAATAAATTGTACACATTATTAGTAAAATCAGAATAAAGAAGTCATCTTCAGCACATAGAAATGAAGGCTGTTTTTGCTTCATTGAACTTCTTCTTTTCAAGTTGCCTTGGGTAAAATAGAAAAAGAACATATTGCAGGCTACATGCAGTTCCTCTATTTCTTTGCTCAGTTGAAATAACACTCTTTCCATTCAATCCTCTATAGCGGGTGGTACAGTGCTCTCCATCTTCGCAACACAGGATTTCGAACAAGCTAATAACATTTTTTTTTCTTTTTTTTTTTTATAAATCTTGGCCAAAAAAAGAAAATCTCAATGTAAGAGAAGTGAAAACTATTAAATTCCTCTTTTTTTATCAAGATGTTGTACCATTTTTAGAGATGATGTATCAAGGCATTTTAGAAATGGTGCACTCTGGAATAAAAGCAATTCCAGTTAAGATAAGTAGAAGATTTTGATGTTTAGTAAAAAAAAAAAAAAAAAAGTAAATTTCTCAGCATTTTCGGACAATTGTTTATTAATCTGCTTTTAATCATTTATTTTCTTTGGCATGTAATTCACTTTAATTAGATTGTAGTCTGTTGTTTCAAGATTCCATTAAGCATTAGCTTATATGCCAGCTGCCAGACTAGCAGCCACCGTCTAAATGAAATTCGCATTTGAGCTTTTGGATGCCTTACAATTTTACCCTTGCTAATATACAAGGAGATTTTCGCGAACAATTGTAATGGCTGAATTCTACATTGTGCTTCCGGAAAACTGCTAAAATGGCTCTCTTGAAGACAGTAAAGTCACAGCACTTGGTCTGTGTCTGATTAGTGTGCATAAATAACACATTATTGTTTCTCTATTCCTGAAATAATTATGCACATCAACATATACCGCTGCTTTAATTAGAAATGTTCATTGTGCAGGGACAAGTAGTAAATTTCAAGGTGGTATAGAATTGACGATCGCAAAAATTTGCAGTAATTTAAGAGTACTTGTAAAATAACAATGCACCTAATCTAAATCTGCTTTCTGTTGATTTGCGACTAGTGTTGAGTATTCCGATACTGCAAATATCGGGTATCGGCCGATATTCGCTGTATTGGAATTCCGATACCGAGTTCCGATATTTTTGTGATATCGGAAATCGGAATCGGAAGTTCCTATAAGTTCCCAGGCATGTGCGGTGCGTATGGTTCCCAGGGTCTGGAGGAGAGGAGACTCTCCTTCAGGCCCTGGGATCCATATTCATGTAAAAAATAAAGAATAAAAATAAAAAAGATGGATATACTCACCCCTCCGATGGACCCAGACCTCAGCCGTGCAACCGGCAGCCTCCGTTCCTAAGAATGCAGTGAGTGTAGGACCTGCGATGACGTCGCGGCTTGTGATTGGTCGCGTGAGCGGTCACATGAGCAGTCACGCGACCAATCACAAGCCGCGACGTCATCGAAGGTCCTTCACTCTGCATTCTTAGGAACGGAGGCAGACGCTTGCAGCGGTGACAGCCAGGGCCCGTCCGAGGGTGAGTATATCCATATTTTTTATTTTTATTCTTTATTTTTTACATGAATATGGATCCCAGGGCCTGAAGGAGGGTTTCCTCTCCTTCAGACCCTGGGAACCATCCAGGATCACTTCCGATATTTGTGTCCCATTGACTAGTATTGGTATCGGGTATCGGTATCGGTGATATCCGATATTTTTTGGATATTGGCCGATCCAATCCGATACCGATACTTTCAAATATAAGAAGGTATCGCTCAACACTATTTGTGACACAAAATATTCCTGTAATTTATGTTTTATAGATAAACTTGAACAACACACTATCATATACAGATGACACTCAACAAGGACAGATTCTAGGGAAGATATATGGGCCATGTGCTCAGAGGCCATCACCGCATTGAGAACCTAGGGAGACCTATGTGAATCTACTTATATATCTATATTTCCTGCTGAATTTCCCAAATTTTCCCCCAAAATTTGTTTTGCCTTGAATAAATTTGTGCGAATCTCAGTGCAGGAAAGCTTATAATTGCTTGGAAAATACATGTGAAGAAGTGGAGAAAGAGAAGGGTAACTCCACTAACCATAACAGCTTACAATCTCTAGGAAAGAGAGAGAGGTTATTTACTAAGTGAAAGAGAACCCTGTTGATCATAAGAGTTTACACTCAACTGGAGAAAGAGAGAGTGAGAAAGATAGAGGACCCTGCTGAACATAACAACTTACAATCTACAGGAGAGAAAGAGAGGACCCCGCTGACCACATGAGATTAAACTCTACAGGAGAGAGAAGACCCTGCTAACCTCAAGAGTGTACACTCGACAGGAGAGAGAGGACAATGTTGATCATAAGAGCTTGCACTCTCTTGACTCTGTGGATGGAAAACAACTCTAATGTACAAACTGTGCTCTACTGGCAATCGCTGATCTGTTATGGCCCAGGTACTGACCACCACTGAACAAGGTATGATAATCAACTATATGACATAGCTTTAGGACATTGTGACAAAACCTGCACGGAATTGCAAAAAGACATTAGCCCTCTCAATGATTCAGCAGTGTGGAAAATGGTGCCAGTTAAGTATTGAATCAAATCGATTTTCAAAGTATGCAAATTCACATGATTGATTGATTGATCTGCTTATCCCTACCTATGACCTATTTCATTGGTATTCAAGATCTTACGATCAACAATGAAATGCAAAATTCGAAGAGTTTGCTGTATGACTCTACCCTCAACACTCAAGAAAACCAAGACCACTTGATGACTGTTCTGTAATCGCTATCCACCCAACAAAGAGAAACATTCTTCTATATCTTTTAAGATTAAGGAAGTTACCTGCTCACATATTTTTTTTAAGATTTCGGTGTAAAAAGTCACAAGCCTGCCTACCTCTATAATATATATGGCGTCTATAGAGAATTATATGGGGTTTGAATTCTAGATGTAAGACGATCCCCTTCTCTGATTGAAATTTTTCCCCAGGGATCTCTACTGATCCTTGACTAACCCTAATTTTAATATGCAGAAATGTAATGTCATGAAACATGCCTGTAGTATACATTTTTCTGGTGGAACTTGATCTTAATTTTTACTACCCTTTTCACTGGGGTTTCTAAATATATCAATTCTATTTTGTGTTTTTGTTTCGAGTAACAAGTGTAATGGAACTCAATGGGAAAACAGAGCATTTTTACGGCACAGCCTACAAAGATGTCTGCGGGGGTAGTGAAAATGTTGCACTGCATGGAAAAAGTGCTGAATGGAAGGAGAACAGCATGAAGAAGACCCCTGAAAGCATCTCTGACTCCCAGATTGCTGTTCAGAACAATGGTGTCACACTTTTACTCCACTTTAAGTATTTGACAATGAAGCATTCAAAACTGACAAGAAATTGGAGTTTACAGGAAAAAAATGTTAAGAAACATTTTTTTTCTGTATAATGACTTTTATATAAAGAAAAATGTAAAAAGGATTTAAAAATATATATAATAAAAGTAAACCAAAATTGAAATTTTTATAAAAAAATTGGAAATTTCAGTGTAATTTGTGAAGAAAGCAAGAAGTGTCAAAAATTAGTGACTCACAGACTCAGATGCACCCATGTATTAGACATAAAGGAGGGCCTCATACATATTCTGCTTAAATTGTCATGTATTGGTAGTCCTAGAGTCCTAAAGGCTATGGATAAATTCAAATCCTGCCAAAAATGCAAGCAGTATCATCCACACACCGTTGAAGGCAACAACTGTAGTGCCTCATTCAAATATTGTGAACCAAGTGTTTTTGTGCTACTCCTTCACTCATAAAAGCTCTTCACACAGTGCAAAGCCTGCCAACAATTACAAGCAGGGTCATCCACTTACTAATAAAAGCACCAACTGGAATGCCTTATAAAAATTAAGAAAGTGTAATTGTGGTTCTCCTTCACCCATAAAGGCTTTGCACAAAGTACAAAGCCCGGAAAAAATGTATAAGTTGCGTCATCCAGTCATCTCTAGATCTTAGAAGGCAACAAATGGCAGGCCTCATTCAAATATTGAACGTTAAAAGCACTTTACACATGGCTATCATCTGGTGGTGTGGAAAAGGCAGGTCTAATCCACGCTTTGTTCAGTGTTCATAGGCAAAAGTGTCTGTTATGAACTCCCTGTGGCACTAAAAACCAGCTCAGACAAGATGCTAGTGGCAGGGTAGCGCAACACCTCAAAGGCATAGAGTTACTGCTCATGACATGTGTCCAGCTTTAAAACCCAATAGCTGAAGATTGCAAAGGAATTATAAAGTGAGCTAGTTTTGTAAGCCATGTATTGCTTTACCAAAAAAACTTTTCCCCTCTTGTCAAAAATATCCTGTCACTAGGTATGGTCGCTGGGAGGTTGTCATGAAATTGGCCCAAGCCTTTGACAGTGTACCCCTGCCTCTGCTGAGCCTAGTGTGTTTCTATGTCTCCTCTCCTTCTTGGTTGAGCAAGAAAGCTTGCCCTGCTGTTATGACCCCAATGGCGAGGGTCTCAGAGGAACAAGTAAGTCTGCGACGTACAAAAATCCAGCTCATAGGGCAGTGGTAACTGGGTTGACCATATAACTACTCCTAACGCCAACACTAGAAGTAGCCGGGGAACATGCCTACGTTGGTTGCTAGATGTCTCGCGCCAGCCGGAGGACTAACTACCCCTAGAAGAGGAAAACAAAGACCTCTCTTGCCTCCAGAGAATAGACCCCAAAAGTCGGATACAAGCCCCCCCACAAATAATAACGGTGAGGTAAGAGGAAATGACAAACACAGAGATGAACTAGGTTTAGCAAAGAGAGGCCCACTTACTAATAGCAGAATGTAGTAAGATAACTTATATGGTCAACAAAAACCCTAACAAAATTCCACACTGGAGATACAAGAACCCCCGAACCGTCTAACGGCCCGGGGGGAGAACTCCAGCCTCCCTAGAGCTTCCAGCAAGGTTAGGATACAGATTATGTACAAGCTGGACAAAAATGGAAACAAAAACAAATAGCAAAAAGCAAGAAAGCAGACTTAGCTTAATTTAGCAGGAACCAGGATCAGTAGACAAGAGCACAACAGATTAGCTCTGATTACAACGTTGCCAGGCATTGAACTGAAGGTCCAGGGAGCTTATATAGCAACACCCCTGACCTAACGACCCAGGTGAGCATACAAGGGATGAATGACATACCCAGAGTCAAATCACTAGTAACCACTAGAGGGAGCCAAAAGGTAAATTCACAACAGTACCCCCCCTTAGTGAGGGGTCACCGAACCCTCACCAAGACCACCAGGGCGATCAGGATGAGCGGCGTGAAAGGCACAACGTACCGCCGCAACAAGGACCTATGAAATACGTTGTGAATGGCAAACGACACCGGAAGATCCAGGCGAAAGGATACAGGATTAATGATTTCCAATATCTTGTAAGGACCAATGAAGCGAGGCTTAAATTTGGGAGAGGAGACCTTCATAGGAACAAATCGAGAAGACAGCCATACCAAATCCCCAACGCGAAGTCGGGGACCCACACCGCGGCGGCGGTTGGCAAAACGCTGAGCCTTCTCCTGTGACAACTTCAATTTGTCCACCACATGACTTCAGATCCGCTGCAACCTATCCACCACGGAATCCACCCCAGGACAGTCAGAAGGCTCCACATGTCCCGAGGAAAAACGAGGATGGAATCCAGAGTTGCAGAAAAATGGCGAAACCAAGGTGGCGGAACTAGCCCGATTATTAAGGGCAAATTCAGCCAACGGCAAGAAGGTCACCCAATCATCCTGATCAGAAGAGACAAAACACCTCAAATAAGCCTCCAGAGTCTGATTAGTTCGCTCCGTTTGTCCGTTAGTCTGGGGATGGAAAGCGGACGAAAACGACAAATCAATGCCCATCCTACCACAAAAGGATCGCCAGAACCTGGAAACAAACTGGGATCCTCTGTCCGACACAATATTCTCAGGAATTTCTAAATTTAAATCGGTCTCCGGAAAACGGTTCAGGAATCGGTATCTTAGGTTCTGACACAGGATTTCTGATAACATACTCTTGTATGCCCTGCACACGAGCAGCAAGCTGGTCCACACTTGTAATCAAGGTCTGGACATTCATGTCTGCAGCAAACACAAGCCACTCAGAGGTAAAGGGGAAAAGAAAAAAAAATGAGAGAGAGAAAAAAAAACTCAGAACTTTCTTTCTTATAATCCCGCTTCTGCAATGCATTTAACATTTAATACTGGCCTGGCAAACTGTTATGACCCCAATGGCGAGGGTCTCAGAGGAACAAGTAAGTCTGCGACGTACAAAAATCCAGCTCATAGGGCAGTGGTAACTGGGTTGACCATATAACTACTCCTAACGCCAACACTAGAAGTAGCCGGGGAACATGCCTACGTTGGTCGCTAGATGTCTCGCGCCAGCCGGAGGACTAACTACCCCTAGAAGAGGAAAACAAAGACCTCTCTTGCCTCCAGAGAATAGACCCCAAAAGTCGGATACAAGCCCCCCCACAAATAATAACGGTGAGGTAAGAGGAAATGACAAACACAGAGATGAACTAGGTTTAGCAAAGAGAGGCCCACTTACTAATAGCAGAATGTAGTAAGATAACTTATATGGTCAACAAAAACCCTAACAAAATTCCACACTGGAGATACAAGAACCCCCGAACCGTCTAACGGCCCGGGGGGAGAACTCCAGCCTCCCTAGAGCTTCCAGCAAGGTTAGGATACAGATTATGTACAAGCTGGACAAAAATGGAAACAAAAACAAATAGCAAAAAGCAAGAAAGCAGACTTAGCTTAATTTAGCAGGAACCAGGATCAGTAGACAAGAGCACAACAGATTAGCTCTGATTACAACGTTGCCAGGCATTGAACTGAAGGTCCAGGGAGCTTATATAGCAACACCCCTGACCTAACGACCCAGGTGAGCATACAAGGGATGAATGACATACCCAGAGTCAAATCACTAGTAACCACTAGAGGGAGCCAAAAGGTAAATTCACAACACCCTGCCATATGTACCAAGATTTCTACATCCAACACTTCCCCGTCTCCACCATGATGATTACTCTCCATCTCCTCCTAATCCATCTCTTCCTCCACAGTCCATCCACATAGGTGAGATGCGAAGAAGCTTGTGTGGGCGCTAGCCTCTTTTGCTCCCGCCAGCTCCTGTTCCTCATCCTCTTCCTCAGCCTCCAGCTCCTCATTGTTATCTAATCTGTGCTGAGCAGATGAGAGACTGGGCTGAGTAGCATCTCCCTGTGCCATGCCTTCCTCCGTCTCCACCTGGTCCACATGAAAAGCTTAATGTTTAATTGCCAGCAGCACATCACCTGCTCCCTCAAAGGAGGTGGGGAACCACGAGAACAGTATTGTCTCTTCAGGGTAGTAGCCTCATCTCAAGCCACCTCGTGGGCCCATTAATTTCTCAATTTCTTCTTCGAGGCAAGTGTTCCGTCTCCACTGCCCGCTGGTTGAACGAGATGTACTGATGAATTCTAAACTCTTCTATGGACTGACCCACATCTCCACTACTGGTCATATGTAATGACCTCCTTCAGGCATGCCAACTGTTGGTATCTTGTGGCTAGCAGTTCCGTTAGCAATTCTCAAGCCCTGGCTTGCCTCCTTCTCTCTTCCGACCAACCTAGGCCCCACAGTCCGCTCACTAGTTGCTGGATCCTGGCTCTCCTGTCTGCAGTCCACAAGAACCCCAGTGGTGAAGGCAGTGGCTTGAGTTCAGGCCTCTGTGGTCCTGTGAAAGTTACCAGTTCCAGACCACTGGCTCTTGCCACCTCCACGGTCATGCCAGCTTTGTATGGCTCTGATATTCTTCTGGTTGCACCCTCGGGTTTCTTGTGGGATTCTGCCGTTTTTGTCACCTTGTCGCTCACTAAACATGTCACACTGTATGGATACTAATGTAATCCAGAATTTTTTTTTAATGCTTTTTTGTAGTGTTATATAAAAACAAATTTTAACAGAAAGCATGTAATACTCTGTGGATGAGTGATATAATACAGAAAATTTTTGAACTCTGTTTTAGAGTGTTATATACCACCAACATATACCCCAGAGCACGGAATATTCTATGGATGAGTAAGTGAATCCAGAAAACAATTTAAACATGTTTTTGGAGTGCTATATGCCACATAAATGTACCTTATAGCACGGAATACTCAAAGGATCAATAAATGAATAGAGAAAAAAATTTAAACCTTTCAACCCTTTTTTGGAGTGTTGTATGACACAGAAACATACCCCAGAACATGGAATACTCTATGAATGAGTAAGTGAATACAGAAAAATGTTTCAACATTTTTTGGACTGTTATGTAACACTGAAATGTACCATAGACCATGTAATAGTATATGGATGATATATGTAGAGTAGAAATTTCGTCACTCAAAAAATGTCATGCAAAATAAGTTTATTGAAAAAAGGAACAAAAGACCCAGTGAATTTCAGATAGAAAAATCAATGTTTCAGCCCCTAGTTGCCTTTTTCAAGACATATCTGTAAAGAGTGGGGTCACTAAGGTTCAGGAATATGATTTCTAAAGCACCATAAAGTAGTCCAAAATTGGAAGGGCTTATACAAGCAGGTTATCATTGAGTGTCTGCAAGGATGTGAGGTATGGGTGCTCAAAGCATTTACTTCAGAGTGGAGCGGCCCCCAAACGCAGGGCAGCGGGGTACTCAGTACCGGGTCCCTCGGTTCTGGGGATGTCACGGTGACCTGACCCGGTCCGTGGCCCTGCTAAGGGGCGCCCAATTAAAGATGTAGGTGATGGTGTAGGTTGCAGTAAATGACGAGGACATAGGATTGCAGTCTCTTTACCTTTTTACTGAAGGCTTCGGCATCCGCAATCCAGAGCACTGCTAGCAGGGCTGGCTGAGACCGGCCGGTCCCAAGGCACATCCAGAGTTCCCTTTGCAGGTGGAAATCAGTAGCCTTCCTACTAGCGCCTGGGTGTTGTAGTACCTCCCTGCTGAGCACCACGGGATAGTCCTCACAACTGTCGTGTATGTTTCTGTTCTCTCTCTCCGTCCCCCAGATGGTTTGGATAGGACGCACCCGTATGACGGGGTAGGCCTGGAGTTATTTTATAGGGACCCTAGAGATGCCCCTCTCCCACAATTGCCTCCATTGTCTTCATTAGGTGTAAAGGTGAGACAGCCAACCTAGAGTTAACTGCCCTGCCATAATTTAAAGTAATGCGTAGAGTCTATTACTTCCTCGGCGTTCCGGCCGCCGGCTACACGCCTCAGAAGGATGTTGCCGATCTCGGGGCATGACTCCTTCTGGTTCTATCGCCTTTGTGCTGTGATCCCGGTTCTCACTTCTCCACAATATACTTCGCTTCGTGTCCTTTCTTAAGACGCCGCCGCAATGAGGTGCAGGCACGGCTCCATAACGATCTGTCGTTTGCTAGGCCACTGTCAGGATCCCACCCCTGACAGGGACCCCCCTGAATCTTCCCAAGCAACCGCTTCTCTCACTAGATGTTACCTGGGCAAAAACCCAGTCAGCTTCTCTCTAACTTCCTATCCAACCCCCAGTTTTACCAGAGTGTGAAGAGTGGCCTAATACATAGAACCTTTTGCTCCCCCTGGTGGCCAGAGTGTGAAGTGTAATGTGTGACGGTGATACCTGGTCAGGTGAAATCCTTTAGTGCCATCAGACATACCATCACTCCCCTTAGCGGCAGAGCGACACTACTGCAACGACCAGGACTCTGGGGTGCTGCACTCCCCCCCCCCCCCCCCCCGTTAAATCCAGTACTCCCAGACTGGGAAAAGAAGAACAACAATACATGTTAGCAAAAGACATACAAAATTTTAGAATGCTGTAAACAAGTAAATTTAACAGTGCTTCCCTTTATGGGAGGTGAGAACACTTGAACGTTACAAACAGAAACATATTTACATTGTGTTGAAGATTTTAAATATAACTTATTAAATATCTAGCTATAAATAACTATCATTACCCAGCCGGGCATACTATCTACTATCTACTATCTACTAAGTGCAAACTTTTCTGGAACAATAATTTAACTTTTCCTTTAAGGGAGTATACTGGACCCACTAAAGGTATACGATAAGACTAAAAGTGCAAATCAACATTTTTTTTTCTCTAGTTCTCTTTCTCATATGCAGGACTCTCTTGTCTACCCCCACGGGCCTACTGCATCTTTCATTGGCTTCCTATCATCAGTTCTATTAATCACTTTAACTTCAGTTTTATTCACATAACATTATCAAGATTTCTATTTCTTATCACTATCTTTCTAACTACATACTACTACTATGTAAAACATTATTACTATCTAACTATTTAAGGCACGTTATGGGTTAAGCTAAGTGCAACAATTAGACAGTCCCTTTAAGAGGGAAACCAAGTCTCTTCTGAGGTAGTGAAAACTCTCAAGTTGCAAGTCTGTTTGATGCAAGAACTTCTGCGCTGTAATCAGGAAGTCTCTTCAAAAAAGCTCTTCTTTTTGTAAAACCAGTAGGGGGCACCCTTAAGAAGGTGCAAACTATATACAGCAACAGTTTGTGAATCAATCACCATCCATGATTCAGCAGTCTTTTAAAACAATGATGAACTTGTGCAAAAAAAGCATAAAACAATAGGGGTCCCAGGTCAACAAAGGGATCCCTTTAAGAACTAACCCTGGTCGGGTTTAAAGCAGCAAAACAGCAGAAAAGCAAACAGTTAACTATTTACAGTTTGAGGTTTCCGAGGTTTAGTTGGACGGCTTCCAGGGCTGCACCTGGCACTTAACCCTTCTTGGCCTGGGAAGGGTGAGGTCCAGGGTTACACGCAGTGCTGGATAAACACCGTTAATCCGTCTTTCATGTATGGTTAAGTCATGCGCAGCGATGGAGGTCTGCGTATCTTGAGTATGGGCATTTGCTGCAGCAGAGGTAGCGGCTGCTGCAAGATCAGTCACTGGAATGGAGTCAGCTGCTGTGGCCCTAGCAGTCGCTGGAGTGGTGTCGGTCATCAGGGCAGGGTCGTTCTTCATACCTGCTTCAGATGCGGTCCCACCGGTGCCGGTCTGCTCTGTCTCCGCTGGGGTCTGGAATGCTGGTTGCAGGGCCTTGTGCTGCTACGTTGTTATCTCTGTTTGCAGCATCTCACTTTCCGGCAGGGCCTCGCTTTCTGGCTTCGGAGCGCTGGAACTTCTTTCCTGCTCCAGACCAGACGAGGCTGCCGACAGGCGTCTGGTGAGGCTCCCGATGAACGTCTTCTTCCACCTGGCCTCAGTGCTCAGCTGCATCCGCCGGAGTTGGTCGCTGAGCTCTTCCACGCCGGCCTACAGGAAATCAGCATCAGCGGTGGAGGCCTGGTTACGGTGCCCCTCCGAGTAGCTGGGGGAGTCCTCTGCTCCGACCCCACGCTCCGGCTCCGGGTGGCTGGCCATCGCATCCTCCACGTGGCTGACTTCTTCTTTGTTCTTTTCCCTCCATCTCCTTCGTGGGCGGTTTCGCTTTCTTTGTCTCCGCCCTCCATTGAGAATCAGGAGGCGGATCTCGGCTGCTGACAGACACTGTTGTGAATTCTGTTCTTGGGTTCCCTCCGGTGGTTGTTGGTGGTATTGCAGCTGTCCCTGGCTTGCAGTCATGGTCAGGTGTTCCTGCTGATTGCAGGCCTGACTGGGGTATTTAGGGCTGCTGGATTCATTAGTCAGTGCCAGTTGTCCGTTGTTCTTGGAGGGATTGCTTCTCTCTCTGGTTCCTCTTGCTCTGCTGCCAATTCATCTAAGATAAGTGTCTGTTTTTTTGTCTCTGTGCACACATGCAGTGTGCTTGTAATTCAGTGCAATTCATTTGTGTTTTTGTCCAGCTTAGACTTTGTCTGGATTTTTCAGTCATGCTGGATTCTCAGGAGTTGCAGATATACTTGCTATGTCTTTAGTTAGATGTAGTATTTGTATTTTCTGCTGTGGATATTTTTAGGATTTTAATACTGACCGCTTAGAATTCTGTCCTATCCTTTTCTATTTAGCTAGAAGTGCCTCTTTTGCTAAATTCTGTTTTTCTGTCTGCGTGTGTCTTTCCTCTTACACTCACAGTCAATATTTGTGGGGGGCTGTCTATTCTTTGGGGCTCTGCTCTGAGGCAAGATAGAATTCCCATTTCCACCTATAGGGGTATTTAGTCCTCCGGCTGTGTCGAGGTGTCTAGGACGGGTCAGGCACACCCAACGGCTACTTCTAGTTGCGGTGTCAGTTTAGGGTTCGCGGTCAGTACAGATACCACTTACTCCTGAGAACATCTCTCATGCGGCTCCTAGGTCACCGGATCATAACAGTACAACTGGCCAACAGTGAGTTAAATGCATCTCAGAAGAAGGGAAGAAAGGTGTTGAGCCATTTTTTTTTCTGTAGCCTGTTTTTTCTTTCCTTCCCTCTTTTCCTCTGGGTGACTGAGGAGACTTGTGCTAGCATGGATGTTCAGGGATTAGTTTCTCGTGTAGACCAGCTTGCTGCAAGGGTACAGGGTCTTTCGGATTATATTGTTCAGACTCCGCTTTTAGAGCCTAGGATTCCTACTCCTGATAGGTCCACATTTTTGAGTTTTAAAAACAACTGTAAACCGTTTTTTGCTCTGAAACCTCGTTCCTCTGGTGATCCCATTCAACAGGTTAAAATTGTCATCTCCCTGTTGCGTGGCGACCCTCAGGATTGGGCATTTTCACTGGAATCTGGGAATCCGGCCTTGCTTAATGTAGACGCCTTTTTTCAGGCTCTAGGGTTATTATATGATGAACCAAATTCTGTGGATCAAGCGGAAAAGACCTTGTTGGCCCTGTTTCACGGTCAAGAAGCGGCAGAATTGTATTGTCAGAAATTTAGAAAATGGTCTGTGCTGACTAAATGGAATGATGAAGCTTTGGCTGCAATTTTCAGAAAGGGTCTTTCTGAATCTGTTAAAGATGTTATGGTGGGGTTTCCCATGCCTTTTGGTCTGAGTGATTCTATGTCTCTAGCCATTCAGATTGATCGGCGCTTGCGGGAGCGCAGAACTGTGCGCGCTGTGGCGTTGTCCTCAGAGCAGATGCCTGAGCCTACGCAGTGTGATAGGATTCTGTCTAGAACGGAACAACAAGGATTCAGACGTCAGAATAGGTTGTGTTTTTATTGTGGCGATGCTTCTCATGTCATTTCAGTCTGCCCTAAGCATACAAAGAGAATCGCTAGTTCAGTTACCATCAGTACTGTACAACCTAAATTTCTGTTATCTGTGACCTTGATCTGCTCATTGTCGTCATTTTCTGTCATGGCGTTTGTGGATTCAGGCGCCGCTTTGAATCTAATGGACTTTGAATTTGCCAGGCATTGTGGTTTCCCCTTGCAGTCTTTGCAGAACCCTATTCCTTTAAGGGGCATTGATGCTACACCTTTGGCTAAAAACAAACCCCAGTTTTGGACACAGGTGACCATGTGCATGGCGCCAGCCCATCAGGAAGATTGTCGTTTTCTGTTGTTGCAAAATTTGCATGATGCTATTGTGCTGGGTTTTCCATGGTTGCAGATACATAATCCTGTGTTGGATTGGAAGTCTATGTCTGTGACTAGTTGGGGTTGTCAGGGGGTTCGTAGTGACGTTCCTTTGATGGCAATCTCCTCTTCCACCTCTTCTGAGGCTCCAGAGTTTTTGTCTGATTTTCAGGATGTATTCGATGAGCCCAAGTCCAGTTCCCTTCCACCGCATAGGGACTGTGATTGTGCTATTGACTTGATTCCAGGCTGTAAGTTTCCCAAGGGCCGACTTTTCAACCTGTCTGTGCCGGAATATACCGCCATGCGGAGTTATGTTAAGGAGTCTTTGGAGAAGGGGCATATTCAGCCATCTTCTTCACAGTTGGGAGCGGGATTATTTTTTGTTGCTAAGAAGGATGGCTCCTTGAGACCTTGTATTGATTATCGCCTCTTGAATAAGATCATGGTCAAGTTTCAATACCCTTTGCCTTTGTTTTCCGATTTGTTTGCCAGGATTAAGGGGGCTAGTTGGTTTACTAAGATTGACCTTCGGGGGGCATATAATCTTGTTCGTATTAAGCAGGGTGATGAATGGAAAACTGCGTTTAATATGCCCGAAGGCCATTTTGAATACCTTGTGATGCCATTCGGACTCTCTAATGCTCCATCTGTTTTTCAGTCCTTCATGCATGATATCTTCCGGAGTTATCTTGATAAATTCATGATTGTATATTTGGATGATATCTTGATTTTTTCCGATGATTGGGAGTCTCATGTGAAACAGGTCAGGATGGTATTTCAGATCCTTCGTGATAATGCATTGTTTGTGAAGGGGTCTAAGTGTCTCTTTGGAGTGCAGAAGGTTTCTTTTTTTGGCTTCATTTTTTCTCCCTCATCTATAGAGATGGATCCGGTTAAGGTTCAGGCCATTCATGATTGGATTCAGCCCACATCCGTGAAGAGCCTTCAGAAATTTTTGGGCTTTGCTAATTTTTATCGCCGTTACATTGCTAACTTCTCCAGTGTGGTTAAACCCCTGACTGATTTGACTAAGAAAGGTGCTGATGTAGCGAATTGGTCCTCTGTGGCTGTCTCTGCCTTTCAGGAGCTTAAACGCCGATCTACTTCTGCCCCGGTGTTGCGTCAGCTGGATGTTTCTCTTCCGTTTCAGGTTGAGGTTGACGCTTCTGAGATTGGGGCAGGGGCCGTTTTGTCTCAGAGGAATTCTGTTGGTTCCTTGATGAAAACGTGTGCCTTCTTTTCTCGTAAGTTTTTGCCTGTTGAACGCAATTATGATGTCGGCAATCGGGAGTTGTTGGCTATGAAGTGGGCGTTTGAGGAATGGCGACATTGGCTTGAGGGAGCCAAGCACCGTATTGTGGTCTTGACCGATCATAAAAATCTGATTTACCTCGAGTCTGCCAGACGGCTGAACCCTAGACAGGCTCGATGGTCCCTGTTTTTCTCCCGTTTTGATTTCGTGGTCTCGTATCTTCCAGGTTCTAAGAATATTAAGGCTGATGCCCTCTCTAGGAGTTTTTTGCCTGATTCTCCTGAGGTACTGGAACCAGTCGGCATTCTGAAGGAAGGGGTGGTCCTTTCGGCCTTTTCCCCTGATTTGCGATAGGGGTTCTGCAGGAATTTCAGGCTGACAAACCTGACCGCTGTCCAGTGGGCAAACTGTTTGTTCCTGACAGATGGACTAGTAGAGTGATTTCTGAGGTTCATTGTTCTGTGTTGGCAGGCCATCCTGGTATTTTTGGTACCAGTGATTTGGTTGGTAGGTCCTTTTGGTGGCCTTCTTTGTCACGTGATGTGCGTTCTTTTTTGCAGTCTTGTGGGACTTGTGCGCGGGCCAAGCCTTGTTGTTCCCATGCTAGCAGGTTGCTTTTGCCTTTGCCGGTCCCTGAGAGGCCCTGGACGCATATTTCTATGGATTTTATTTCAGATCTTCCTGTTTCCCAGAGGATGTCGGTTATCTGGGTGGTTTGTGACCGCTTCTCTAAGATGGTTCATTTGGTACCTTTGCCTATATTGCCTTCCTCTTCTGATTTGGTTCTGTTGTTTTTCCAGCATGTGGTTCATTTGCATGGTATTCCGGAGAATATTGTGTCCGACAGAGGTTCCCAGTTTGTTTCTAGGTTTTGGCGGGCCTTTTGTGCTAGGCTGGGCATTGATTTGTCTTTTTCTTCCGCATTTCATCCGCAGACAAATGGCCAGACCGAGCGAACTAATCAGACTTTGGAAACTTATTTGAGATGCTTTGTGTCTGCTGATCAGGATGATTGGGTGGCTTTCTTGCAATTGGCCGAGTTCGCCCTTAATAATCGGGCTAGTTCTGCTACCTTGGTTTCGACCTTCTTTTGTAATTTTGGTTTTCATCCTCGTTTTTCTTCAGGGCAGGTTGAGCCTTCTGATTGTCCTGGTGTGGATTCTGTGGTTGACAGGTTACAACAGAATTGGGCTCATGTGGTGGACAATTTGGTGTTGTCTCAGGAGGAGGCTCAGCGTTTTGCTAACCTTCATCGGCGTGTTGGTTCCCGGCTTCGGGTTGGGGATTTGGTCTGGTTGTCTTCCCGTCATGTTCCTATGAAGGTTTCTTCCCCTAAGTTTAAGCCTCGGTTTATTGGTCCTTCTAGGATTTCTGAGATCATCAATCCGGTGTCTTTTCGTTTGGCCCTTCCGGCCTCTTTTGCCATCCATAATGTTTTCAATAGATCTTTATTGCAGAAATATGTGGTGCCCGTTGTTCCCTCTGTTGATCCTCCTGCTCCTGTGTTGGTTGATGGGGAGTTGGAGTATGTGGTTGAGAAGATTTTAGATTCTCGCCTTTCGAGGCGGAGGCTTCAGTACCTGGTCAAATGGAAGGGTTATGGCCAGGAGGAAAATTCTTGGGTTTTTGCCTCTGATGTCCATGCTGCTGATTTGGTCCATGCCTTTCATCTGGCTCGTCCTGATCGGCCTGGGGGCTCTGGTGAGGGTTCGGTGCCCCCTCCTCAAGGGGGGGTACTGTTGTGAAATCTGTTCTTGGGTTCCCTCCGGTGATTGTTGGTGGTATTGCAGCTGTCCCTGGCTTGCAGTCATGGTCAGGTGTTCCTGCTGATTGCAGGCCTGACTGGGGTATTTAGGGCTGCTGGATTCATTAGTCAGTGCCAGTTGTCCGTTGTTCTTGGAGGGATTGCTTCTCTCTCTGGTTCCTCTTGCTCTGCTGCCAATTCATCTAAGATAAGTGTCTGGTTTTTTGTCTCTGTGCACACATGCAGTGTGCTTGTAATTCAGTGCAATTCATTTGTGTTTTTGTCCAGCTTAGACTTTGTCTGGATTTTTCAGTCATGCTGGATTCTCAGGAGTTGCAGATATACTTGCTATGTCTTTAGTTAGATGTAGTATATTTGTATTTTCTGCTGTGGATATTTTTAGGATTTTAATACTGACCGCTTAGAATTCTGTCCTATCCTTTTCTATTTAGCTAGAAGTGCCTCTTTTGCTAAATTCTGTTTTTCTGTCTGCGTGTGTCTTTCCTCTTACACTCACAGTCAATATTTGTGGGGGGCTGTCTATTCTTTGGGGCTCTGCTCTGAGGCAAGATAGAATTCCCATTTCCACCTATAGGGGTATTTAGTCCTCCGGCTGTGTCGAGGTGTCTAGGATGGGTCAGGCACACCCCATGGCTACTTCTAGTTGCGGTGTCAGTTTAGGGTTCGCGGTCAGTACAGATACCACTTACTCCTGAGAACGTCTCTCATGCGGCTCCTAGGTCACCGGATCATAACAAGACACGTCCTCAAGGTACAGAAATACTTAGACTGAGCGGCCATTGTTCTTCGCGCTCTTCAGTTTGTCCACGCCCACAAATCCACGCCCTTCTTCTTCTCCTGCGCTCCTTGTTTCGCTGTAATGGCGGCGGTTTTGGCGGGAATTTTTGGCGGCAAATAGCAATACACAGTCTCTGCAATAAATCACGATTCAAGCACAATTCAGTCACAGTTCCAAGGCACACATGACCTGATTCCTCAGGCTTAAGTAGATCCTGTTCATGATGCCAAGTTTGGAGCGGCCCCCAAATGCAGGGCGGCGGGGTACTCGGTACTGGGTCCCTCGGTTCTGGGGATGTCACGGTGGCCTGACCCGGTCCGTGGCCCTGCTAAGGGGCGCCCAATTAAAGATGTAGGTGACGGTGTAGGTTGCAGTAAATGATGAGGACACAGGATTGCAGTCTCTTTACCTTTTTACTGAAGGCTTTGGCATCCACAATCCAGAGCACTGCTGACAGGGCTGGCTGAGACCGGCCGGTCCAAAGGCACATCCAGAGTTCCCTTTGCAGGTGGAAATCAGTAGCCTTCCTACTAGCGCCTGGGTGTTGTAGTACCTCCCTGCTGAGCACCATGGGATAGTCCACACAACTGTCGTGTATGTTTCTGTTCTCTCTCTCCGTCCCCCAGATGGTTTGGATAGGACGCACCTGTATGACGGGGTAGGCCTGGAGTTATTTTATAGGGACCCTAGAGACGCCCCTCTCCCACAATTGCCTCCATTGTCTTCATTAGGTGTAAAGGTGAGACAGCCATCCTAGAGTTAACTGCCCTACCGTAGTTTAAAGTAATGCGTAGAGTCTATTACTTCCTCAGCGTTCCGTCCGCCAGCTACGTGCCTCAGAAGGATGTTGCCGATCTCGGGGCACGACTCCTTCTGGTTCTATCGCCTTTGTGCTGTGATCTCATTTCTCACTTCTCCACAATATACTTCGCTTCGTGTCCTTTCTTAAGATGCCACCGCAATGAGGTGCAGGCACGGCTCCGTAACGATCTGTCCTGTGCTAGGCCACTGTCAGGATCCCACCCCTGACAGGGACCCCTCTGAATCTTACCAAGCAACCTCTTCTCTTATGTAAAACAGAAATGTTCCACAAACCATGTGATAGTATATGTATGAGTAATTGAATGCAGAAAAATGTTTCAATGCAATTTTTGACTGTTATGTAACTCCAAAATATACCACAGACCATGTAATAGTATATGGATGAGTAATTAAATACAGAAAAATTATTCAGTGCTGTGCTTAATTGTTATATGTCACATAAATCTACCAGAGACCACACAAATCAGGACCTCAGAGTGCACAGTTGATGAATGGCATATCACAACATAAATGCAATATAACAAACCCATATATTTCCTGTTATATACAAATCCATATCAACAAAAATATAAAGTTTTTTTTGCATGTTTGTTTTTTACATTAAGAGGGATTATAACATTTCCTCATCTTATATACAATCTATTAAAATCGTCACAAGACTAACTTGTAATGTACCCACATTTGCCAGAGTGCCGAAGGCAGACACATTTTTCATACCATAGATGGATTAAATTGGGTTTACTCCATTATGCAAAAAGTCGATCTGCTGCATCTAGAGACATTTTATTACTATTATTATTATCCATTCAAAAGACTAAGGCCTCAATTCATCAAAGAATTCTGGCATAAAAAGCTTTGGAAAGTCAGCAAAGTTTTGCATAATGAGAGGTTATGGTGAAATCCTGCTACTAATGGCATTTTATGGCATCATTTTTGCCTAGCTCTGATAAATTGTGTGGAGCCGTGCCAGGGGCGTTGCAGGGCATGATGACCCCAATTTTGTTAAAATGTATTGTTGCTCATTGCACCACAAATCTTTCTCCAGCATCTATTGTGAGCTGCAAACTGAGTCGCACGCTACTTAGCGCCTTGCCTGATTCAATAAAAGGTGTGTTTCTTAATGAATCAGGTGACTTGCACTCCGCTCTGCCCCCTAATGAAGACAGGCATGAAAAAAATGAAAATTATTATTTCATTCTGTATACGGGACTGGAGAGTCAGAGTTTTAAATAAGGAGCATGGTTCTGAGAAATAATAACAAATATATGCTAAAACCATAGGTAATAAGAGGGGTAACAAGTAAGAGAAAAAAATGATTGACATGGTAAACAGAAAATTCATATGCACTTTGGTACAGACACAAATATGTAAGAAAGCACTGATTGCAGAAGATCTTAGAAAGAGGCCAGACAATGCTCTTGACCTCAAAGGCTTATTCTGCATAGAACTGTATTGAAAGATGTGAAAAGCATATAGAGTAGCCACTTTAGCATGGCGCTCTCCCATAATCACTGAAAGATCTGTTCATAAAAAGAATATTACAGGTGCAAAGGATGTTAACTGTTAGACTTCATTCACACGTCTGTTTTTCACATAACAGTACACTGGCACATTACATTTTGTGGAGCTATATACTTCTTATTTCTGGTGGTCACTTCATAAGGTAACAGCTAATTAGTGGTTATGCTAGAGAAAAGATCCTATCGATCTGAGATCCCATGGATATCACATCAATATATCTGTTTCCGGAAGCCCCTTTAAATCTGTAGCTAGTAACATTATAGCTTCTGCATTTATCTTAGCAGAATGTTTGCATATCAATCTCATATTTTTCCTATTTTTTTCCCTTTTATTGCCTATAAATTTAGTATTAAGACCTCTTTCTAGACACAATTAACTTCTTAATCTCTAATTCTTGTCTAAATCCTTGATGATATCCTCAATGTTCTGCACTCAGAATCCTCAGCCATTTGCAGCTACAATGCAAAACTGCAGTATAAACTAGGATAAAGGGATAAATGTCTGTTTTGCCAACACTGCAAACTCGTGGGGTTTAATCATTATTAATGATGGGTAAATATTGACTAGTACGGAGGTGAATCAACCCCTCCCTTGTTAAGTTTATTGAGCAAGCAGCTATATGTGATTGGCAGGGAAGTCTTTCTTTGTCAGTGAACTGCATAATATTAGAGATTCTTACTTCTATTTTCATGCCATTGCAACCTCAATAACAAAACAATGTAAAACACAACATAAAGCTGCAAACGAAATGATTCAACCTCCAGTGAAAATCAGTTTTTAAAGTAAAACTTACAAGCATTCTTTTATTTTTAATTAAAAAAAGAAAAATAACAAATTAAATAGCTGAACACTCTCATTAACTTCAAGAAAATAATGCCACTTTTATCGATGACTGAAGTCAAATTATTAAACCCCTTCAAGACAAGCTTCTTTAGTAGTTAGTAGACTATTTTTGGTTGTTGTGACCTGCTTCAAACATAATACATAGATAGATACCAGTTGCTGGCAACCTTCCTATGTAGTTTCCGTCCAATATTACCTCTAGTGCACTAATCCCTGAGATGTCAAAACAGTAGAGACGAGCAAATTTATTTGTTGTAACTCAAATTTGTGTAGAATTTTGAAAAATTCATAGAAAATTGAAATAGACGTTGTTCTTGCTTGTCAGTAATGATCGTACTGAACTTTTGTGGTTCTTGTGCATTCCTATTTGTGAAAGGCGGGAATAATTGTACTCAAAGTAATTCAAAACAAAATTTGACAAAATCCAGACATTTAACTGGGACTGTTTAAATGACAAAGCGTCTATGTTGCTAACACATTGTTCGTTTTTTGTGCCTGTTTTACAAGAAGATTTTTACATCTGCACATGCCACACCAATCCAGCGCCCTACTGTAGGTGATGACATTTTGAACATGTAACTACCTAGCATTTCTTATGACTCATAGGGAAGGGCGTTGAATTTATTTAAAAAATATATATTCTTTAATGTAGACATTAATTAATGATTACATTTTTTATAACTAAAAATGTTGCACCTATAGTGTGACCTGCCACCACATTTTGCTTCCTTTATGTGTTCCTACCAAGTATATATTATTACATCCTTTTTGGCTGGGGCTGAATAATTTGAGTTGAAAAGATTGTCAACAGTTTATTACAGTGTTATACAAAATGTATGGACTTGATAGTATAAATAAAAAATGACATAGCATGGATAAAAATGTGGGAGCCGTAAATTGCAGCAGAAGTACCACTACTGGCCATCTGAACAAGATTTCTATCAAATGCAAGCCACAAATGAAATAATTTGCCTCTGGAAAGTCTATTAGTGGGGAGGTAGTAGAGGGCATTATAAAATAAATGGCAATTAATTTTTGTCAGTCACAGCAGTATAATTGTTGTGAATCTGCTTTTGGGCTCCTTCTGGTGGTGGCTAGTGGTACTGGTGACTCGGGTCTGTTTTCTTTCTCAGTTCACCTGTTTTCATCAGTAGTGGGGTGTTCCTATTTAATCCTGCTCTTCAGTCATTGCCTTGCCGGCCATCAATGTAACTAGAGCCTTTCTGTTGCATGTTCCTGCTCCTAGACTACTGATCAGCTAAGTTGGACTCTTAGTCCTAAGTTTGTTTGCATTTTTTGTTCCAGTTTACAGTTAAGTCTTTCTCTGTAGCTGGAAGCTCTTGTGGGCTGAAATTACCACTCCGGTGTCATGAGTTGACACATGAGTTTTAAAGTAATTTCAGGATGGTATTTTAAAAGGGTTTTCAGCTGACCGTGCAGTTCCCTTTTGTATCTTTCTACTATCTAGTAAGCGGACCTCGCTTTGCTGAACCTACCTTCATACTGCGTATGTCTTTTCCTCTGAACTCACCGTCATTATATGTGAGGGGCTTCTGTCTCCTTTTTGGGGGAATTTCCCTAGAGGTAAGCCAGGACTGTTTTTTCCTCTACTAGGGTAAGTTAGTTCTCCGGCTGGCGAGAGATGTCTAGGGATAAAACTTAGGCACGCCCCCCGGCCACTATTAGTTGTGTGATAGGTTTAGCTCACGGTCAGCTCGAGATTCCATCACCCAAGAGCTCGTTCGTTATTTATGTGTCCTGACGTTCCCCTGCCATTGGGAACCATGACATATAATGTTACCTCTGAAAGCGACACCATCAGTTTGAGACAATGTTCTGCAATGATTGGACTGCCTGATTACAAATTCCTAAAAATAGTTTAAAACTTATTTATCTTAATTTTGAAAACATGAAAAGTCTGTTATTGTCTTGTGTGATTAAATGGGCTGTTGGTTACTAATGTGTTATCACCCGTTTCTCTGGTGAAATCACTTTTACATTTCTAACCAAGGGAAAATTCTGGCAGGCGCTCCCGTTTCAGGAAAAAATCTCCAGTGCACTGGAGACTTTTTCTTTGAATGGGAGCACCTGCCAGAATTTTCCATTGGTAACATTTAATTTGTGGTATGGAAATATTTTGGAAGGAATAATGATCTGCATGACCTACTGGAATGGCAGCATACCGATGAAGGATTCCATGTGGCATTCAAATGATTTCTAGGGTTGTGCATATTAGCACAACTGATATAGTTGAGTGCAAAAATACAAGCATTTATCTTATTTAACACCGGTACACACCACGCTTAGATAGCACTTTTTGCCTTTTCTCTCATTACTTCATTCCCTTCGGAATCCTAGAGGTTTTACATTTTCTAAGGTTGTGTTTGTGCTAAAGAGCTTGAATGGGGTTTGATATAGCTCTGGAAGACCTCAAAGTGTTGCATACATCTTTTCAAGGCAATTGGAGGCTTTACAACTTTAAGATTTATAGAAAATCGATTTGTCAAGAATGGAATTGTTGGGTAAAAACGCGTTGATTTTGAGAATTCAAGTTACAAAAGACTTGATCATCTCTACGTGATAGTTATAAGAAAAATTAATAGAGAAGATAATTTCTTGGCAGAAAAAGATACAAAAAATCTAAGGAATTGAATATTTTTAGAAATGCAGTTGAAATTACAGTTCACAAATTCTAAGTTAAAGCAGAACAGAAAGCTATCACCAGCTTATTCCAGATTTCAGAAGGTCAAAGACGGTCAAAATCTCTCATGTGACTGCAAAAGATCTGCAGCAAAATTTATTGGCAGTAGACACTGAGTTTTCAGTTTGCACAATAAGCTGCATACTTAACAATGAAAGTCTCGATCTTCAAACTTTAAAACATGCATTTCTACTGACCAAAAAGCAAAAGAACGATCAACTATGATGTGCTAAAGTCAATATAAATAAGTCTCTTGAGTATTGGGATTCTGATCTGTAGAGCAATAAAATATAACTGGAAATTTTCAGGCCTATGGATTTCAGCTATGTCTGGAAGAGGAAGAATAATGTGTACACTGAAAAGATTACTCTGCAGATAGCATTGTGTGACAGTGGCTTGGTGAAGTTCTGAGGCTCCTTTGCTTTCTATGACACTGGAAGTCTGCATCATTTCATTTTTGAAGCAAGACAAATTAAGTCAAGTAATTCTTGGAGAAACCTTCAAGCCATCTGTGAAGAAGCTTGAACCTGACAATGGGACAATGATGCAAAGTATACTTTAAAGTCTTCCAAGGTTTTCATAGGTTCTGGAAGATTCCTGTAATAGCCATCACAGCTACTGGCTTGCATGAAGGTGTGTGCAGGATGCAAACCCAAGAATATTAGTTACCTAGATGTTGTTGCCCATAAGGAATGGGCTAAAATTCCACAGGAATGATGCCAGAAGCTGGACTCTAGTTATGCATCATGTTTGCATCAGGTTATGGATTTGTGGCAGTTAATGGGTACTCTACTAAGTACTAAAGACCTAAAGACTATGGTCATGAAGAGGTTGAACATTCTTTTCAAACCAACTTTGTTTTGCTCAGCACAACTAATATAAATAGGTGATTTCTCCGAGCTCTTAATAAAATGCCACTGTTCAGGGAATAAGAAACAATTTACTGTAAATATTATTGATTTGTCTTAAAATACCTTTAAGAAATTGCTTGTGTTGAGGGGATGTAGGTGGATGTAGTTGATGATTTAGTATTATAAATGGAAAATTGGTAATAAGAAGACTGGGCAGTGATATATATTTCTTCATCTATAAAAAAAATGATGTACAGTACAGTGACCAAAGATAGGTGGCATATTTTGAAACATGTGAATTGGGCATGTACATCATCATATATTAACCCCTTAACCCCTGGAGCTTTTTTCGTTTTTCCGTTTTCATTTTTTGCTCCCCTTCTTTTCAGAGCCATAACTTTTTTATTCTTCCATCAATATGGCCATGTGAGGGTTTATTTTTTTGTGGGACGAGTTGTACGTTTGAGCGACACCATTGGTTTTACAATGTCCTCTAACAGAAAACGTGAAAAAAATTCCAAGTGCAATGAAATTGCAAGAAAACGCAATCCCGAACTTGTTGTTTGTTTGGATTTTTTGCTAGGTTCACTAAATGCTAAAACTGACCTGCCATTATGATTCTCCAGATCATTATGAGTTCATATATAAAGAGAATCTGGCACTCAACTTAAGTATATGCAACTTGATAATTTATTATGTAGTACCAAAATGTTTTGGTCATCATAGACCTTCCTCAGTTACTACAAATACAAGAATAAACAAGGTGAACATAAAATAAACATTATTCCATATAAAGAAAAAATTAACAAAGAACATAGAAAAAATACAAATAAATATAAAGTAACAAAAGTATATACATAACTAGAATATAGTCATTGTGGGAAAACAGAAACACTCATAATACACGAAGGTCCACAGAATATTCCAGTATCCATAATTGAAATACATAGAGATATGAAAAATGGCATACCGTACTGACAGGGTTTGTAGAGTGATGTTAGTGATTGATCAGAAAAGGTCTGATCAGTGATTCTGTGGAGATAAATATATGGGGTGCCATCAGCAGGTGATACTCAACCAGATAGTATGCCCATAGGTGAGTATTACCTTAGAAATTGCCTCAGAGATTGCAAGATCATCCATCAAATGAATGGGCTAGAAACTGTAAGCCGAGACAAAAAAAATACCCCCTCAAATACATGCCGCTGGCCAAGGTAGTGGTGTTAAGCTGAGCGGTGTCCTTAGTAAAAGATCCTGTTAACTTAGCTCACTGTGGGTCCAGGGAATGATGCGGAGTCCACCGCTAGTCAAAAAAGGTGCTGAGTGAGTGGCCCGTTGAATGCGGGCGCGTGTTAAATAGCGTGTATGGTCCTGAAAAAAAAGTGTCCGGACCGGGTGTGACATACCCGGAAGTACGTCTGTTGTTCCACGTGATCAAGCGTGTGGTATCCAGGAGTGAGGACACGGGAGGCGGCGCTTGGATGAAATCACTGCGGTCTTGAAACGGTGCCGCATATAGCAATATACTCTTGTGCATTTAGCAGCCGTAGTGGTGCGGGGTGAGGAAGATGACTGGCCTATAAATGATGTGAGAATATCTCTATGTATTTCAATTATGGATACTGGAATATTCTGTGTTCATTTTTTCTTTATACGACATAATGTTTATTTTATGTTCACCTTGTTTATTCTTGTATTTCTAGTAACTGAGGAAGGTCTATGATGAGCGAAACGTTTTGGTACTACATAATAAATTATCAAGTTGCATATACTTAAGTTGAGTGCCAGATTCTCTTCATATATGTCACATGGTGTGGGAACCTACCTGTGCACCCTTCCAGTAGTGCTCACGTCTTGTTTATCTAATTATGAGTTCATAGACAAAAAACATGTCTAGGTTCTCTTTTATCTAAGTGGTAAGAAAAAATTCCAAAGTTTGCTAAAAAAAAAGTGCAATTTTCCGATACCCGTAGGTTCTCCATTTTTCGTGATCTGGGGTAGGGTGAGGGCTTTTTTTTGCGTACTGAGCTGACATTTTTTAAAAATACCATTTTGGTGCAGATACGTTCTTTTGATCGTCTGTTATTGCATTTTAATTCAATGTCGCGGCGACCAAAGAAACGGAATTTTGGCATTTTGATTTTTTTTCTTGCTACACCATTTGGCGATCAGGTTAATCCTTTTTTTATTGATAGATCGGGTGATTCTGAATGTGGCGATACCAAATATGTGAGGGTTGATTTTTTTGCTTTATTTAGAATGGGGCGAAAGGGGGGTGATTTGAACTTTTAAATATTTTTAATTTTTTTATATTTTTAAACACTTTTTATTTTAATTTTGGCATGCTTCAATAGCCTCTATGGGAGGCTAGAAGCATCCACTACTCGATTGCCTCTGCTACATAGAGGTGATGCACAGATCACCTCTATGCAGCAGAATTACAGGCTTGCTATGAGCACATGGTGACACTCATAGCAATCTGCCATCAACAACCATAGAGATCTCGAGGAGACCTCTGGTTGTGATGGCAATGCACCGATGACCCCCGATCACATGATGGGGGCAAGCGGTGCGCGTACTTCCGGCCGCGCGGCCGGCAGCGCTTGTTCAATGCCGCTGTCAGAGTTTGACAGCGGCATTTAACTAGTTAATGGGCATGGGTGGATTGCGATTCCACTTTCGCCCATTGCCGACACATGTCAGCTGTTGAAAACAGCTGATATGTCGCGGCTTTGAGGTTGGCTCACCGCCGGAGCCCAACTCAAAGCGGGGGATACTGCCAGCTGATGTACTATTCCATCAGCTGGCAGAAAGGGGTTAAGAAAATTGACAAATCAATGGGATTTGTGAGATACAATCTTCTACCATTCATAAATTTTTTTTGAAAAGTATAATCAGAAATGTTTAATAAAAGACAAAATGAAACGTGTACTGTTACCTACAACACTCAAAATCAATAGACCGCCGTTTGCGGTGGAAAGTTTTCTACAGAGTAAGGCCGGCGTCACACTGGTGAGTTTTACGGACGTATGAGCGCAGAAAATACACCCGTAAAATACGCATAACACACGGCCCAATGATTCCCTATGTCCCAGCTCCTATCAGCCGTATTTTACTGATCCATATTATACGGTCTTGTTCGGCCGTAGAAAATTGCAGCATGCTGCGTTTGTCACCGTATTGCGCAAAAAAAATCGCCAATGAAAGTCTATGGGGGTGAGAAAAATATGGATTCCACACAGACCAGCAGTGTGACTTGCGAGAAATATGCAGCGGTGTTAGTGAAAAGCCGGTAATTCAATTGCCGGCTTTTCATTTCTCCTTCACAAACCCAACATGATGTGAGACATGGTTTACATACAGTAAACCATCTCATATCCCTTTTTTTTTTTGCATATTCCACACTACTAATGTTAATAGTGTGTATGTGAAAAATTTGGGCGCTGTAGCTTGTAAAATAAAGGGTTAAATCGGGGAAAAGATTGGTGTGGGCTCCCTCGCAACTTTCTCCGCCAGAGTGGTAAAGCCAGTGACTGAGGGCAGATATTAATAGCCTAGAGAGGGTCCATGATTATTGGCCCCACCTGGCTACAAACATCTGCCCCCAGCCACCCCAGAAAAGGCACATCTGGAAGATGCGCCTATTCTGGCACTTGGCCACTCTCTTCCCATTCCCGTGTAGCGGTGGGATATGGGGTAATGAAGGGTTAATGCCACCTTGCTATTGTAAGGTGACATTAAGCCAGGTTAATAATGGAGAGGCGTCAATTATGACACCTATCCATTATTAATCCAATAGTACTAAATGGTTAATAAAACACACACACATGATTACAAAGTATTTTAATGAAATAAAGACACATGTTGTTGTAATATTTTATTAGACTCTTAATCCATCTGAAGACCATCGTCCTGAAACAAAGTTAAAAAAACAAACAACAATATTTCATACCTTCCGTCGTTATGTCCCATGATGTAATTCCATCTGAAGTGGTTAAATCATTTTACAGCCAGGAGCTGTGCTAATGCACTCGCTCGTGCCTGTAAAACCCCGGGTACTGAATGGAAAGCTGCGTGATCTGTAGTTACCTTGAGTTGCGGTGATGCACCCTCTGCTGGATGTCCTCATATGAACTCGAGCGTGGGAACTTTTCCAAGGCTCCAGTTCATGAGGACATCCAGCAGAGAGCGCATCACCGCAACTCAAGGTAACTACAGATCACCCAGCTTTCCATTCAGTACCCGGGGTTTTACAGGCACGAGCGAGTGCATTAGCACAGCTCCTGGCTGTAAAATGATTTAACCCCTTCAGATGGATTTACATTGTGGGACATAACGACGGAAGGTATGGAATATTGTTGTTTGTTTTTCAACATGTGTCTTTATTTCATTAAAATACTTTGTAATCATGTGTGTGTTTTATTAACCATTTAGTACTATTGGATTAATAATGGATAGGTGTCATAATTGACGCCTCTCCATTATTAATCTGGCTTAATGTCACCTTACAATAGCAAGGTGACATTAACCCTTCATTACCCCATATCCCACCGCTACACGGGAGTGGGAAGAGAGTGGCCAAGTGCCAGAATAGGCGCATCTTCCAGATGTGCCTTTTCTGGGGTGGCTGGGGGCAGATGTTTGTAGCCAGGGGGGGCCAATAACCATGGACCCTCTCTAGGCTATTAATATCTGCCCTCAGTCACTGGCTTTACCACTCTGGCGGAGAAAGTTGCGCAGGAGCCCACGCCAATTTTTTCCACGATTTAACCCTTTATTTTACAAGCTACAGCGCCCAAAATTTTGCACATACACACTACTAACATTAGTAGTGTGGAATATGCAAAAAAAAAGGGATATGAGATGGTTTACTGTATGTAAACCATGTCTCATATCCTGTCGGGTTTGGGAAGGAGAAATGAAAAGCTGGCAATTGAATTACCGGCTTTTCACATATATCGCGCTGAATTAAATATAAATACAGAATATATATATATGTGTCTCGATGACATATATATATATATATATATATATATATATATATATATATACTGTATATATGTTTTAACGAACATTTGAGCACATAAATCCATTAGATGTCGGTTTTGCAAGCCTGCGAGAAAATATCGCAGTACGGATGCCATACAGATTACATACGGAGGATGCCATGCGCAAAATACGCTGACACACCCTGCCTACGGATGACATACGGATCACTATTTTGGGAACTTTTCTGCGTATTACGGCTGTAAAAAACGGACCGTATTTACATACGCTGAGTGTGACGTCGGCCTAAATCAGTGATTTGGAGAACTATGTGTGATCTCCTGTTTAAGTCATGTTTATATAAAATCACAGAAACCCATTAATGGACTTTCAAATCCTTTCCAAAATATAATAGTTAAATATGAGTAGTATTTCTAGAGTTTATATTTGCCGAATAAAAGAGCCTGCCATCTACATAGCATGAAAGCTTCGGCAACTGAAGAGATGCTGGAAGACCCTCCAAGGTAACATAAATGCAGTTTGAATATTTTTGTCTCTCCAGCAGCTTATTTAATTATTTTATCGAAAACATTTTTTCTTTATTTTTGCACTTTGTTTTGCTGTATTGATTCATACTTTTGATGTTTAACACCTACAGAGATGAAAATAGACTTAAAAGATGCTTTTGTACAAGAACTCAGCGTATGCATGGAATTTCATTAGGCTTCTAAAATGTAATGTTTTTAGATTCCATACATGTTACCTTATAAAAATCCATATTTTACTAACCGCTCACAATTTCATCTGTCACACGTTATGTTAAACATGATTTTTTTTTTACCCTGTATTGTACTTTTTGAGTATGTTCACATGAAGCTGATGCACTACAGAATTTGGTTTGCATTTGAAGAAGGAAGAGCTACCTTTATTTACAGCAGCAAAATGGATTAGTTTGCCAAAACTAATCCACGTGCTGCAGAAAAACATCAGCAGCATTATTTAACCTGTTACATAGATTTTAAAGGGAACCTGACAGCTATGCTCAGCATATGTAAGACACTGATTGAATGTTTTCGTCTATAGCACCGCAATATTTCAGAGAAGAATATACTTTATAAGCTGCCAAGGATCAAACCGCAAGCAAGACTAGTTGGAAAGGCGGTTCACTAGTGGTTTCTCCCCGCATTCTCCCCTGGAGTGACAGGTCTCTCCTTTTACATGCATGCAGGTGTAGACTTGTTAATCAAGGGAAGTGGGCAAGAAGAAGACATCAGTACCTGCCTGTCCACATAGTCTCCCATGCGTTTCGGTCCCCAATGGCTTTTAAAGTATGCTTTATTTTTTATTTTTTTTAAATGTATATGAGTATCATAGTCAAAAATGTTGTGGCTAAATTATATAGCCAGTGTCTAATGCATGCTGCCTGTGGCTTGGGCAGCATTCATTAGTGCTTAGGTTCCCTTCAAATCTGCAGTAGGCTAATTATTGCAGCAGTTTTCTACTGTGCATTTTCTCCTTTGCAGTTCATAGAATAAATTCTGTGGAGACTTCTCCTACTTGTTAAGGTACATACTCTATGCTCCTTGTCCATATGAGCAGCTTTTACATTCAGCTTTGATACAGCCCAGATAGATGGTGTTGGTGCAGCATGATGGTCCAGTTGGAACAATGATGTTAGTAGCGACAGGGTAACAACTGGAATAGCGGATTTGTAATGTACTAAGGATGAGGTTAGATTTAGTAATACGGGACCATGGGAGGTTCAGACGTAGACCTAGGCCAACAAGGCAGCTGAGTTAACCCAAAGTTGAGGAACCAATGTAACAAAGATGAGGTTCACTGGAAATTCAAAAGTTGAGAAGACCCAGTGATATATCAATGATTAGGCAGACCTGAATACTTAGCAGAATCCAAAATGGCAGAGTTGATACAGAAATATGGTAAAACTGGTTATGTCAGAAAGTCCAGGAGCAAGAATCAGAACTTGGTAGCAGCTTGGACGCCAACTGCCTGAAGACTCACAGTGGTGTTCTGAGTTACCACTACAACTTGAAGTGGAGAGCAAGAAAGGAAGCCTGCAGCATTGAGAGGAAAGCAAATTACTCAGTCTTGGATCTATGAGAGGTGTGTAACAGTAACTCAAGTGGATTTTTTTAAGGATTTTGATGCCTATTTATAGTGGAGAATTTATCTGGATGAGTGTAGCAATATACAATTTTAATTATATTTGCTAATCAATTGAAAACATGATAATACAGAAGGTTCAATATATATTATCTGCATTGCATGGTTGTTTTGTATGTCAGATGGAATTTTTATTTGACTTTCCACCAAGAACAACTTCCCAGACTCACACGCTTATCTGTACATGATTTCAGTATCATACCCAGATGTGATGAAAGATCTCTAGACAATGATTATGGATTTGTGTCACTGGGACTCTTCTGCCTTTGGGCCGAAAATCTGCAGCAGTTTCCAAAAGTGGCAAAAACTATTGCAGACTTGTTTCTCAATTGTATTATAAATAAAGTTGAGCTGATTGAGCCCTTTACATCTGACACTTGCCACTATGCTTGATAATATAATTAGGGATGAGTGGACCCGTGGAAGTCCAAAGTTCGGTTCACGTGCCAGAAATGTACCCTAACTTGAACCTAAACCCAAACCTCACAGAAATAACTTTGGAGCTAGAAAATTTCTCTCTTTCCTCTCCTCTCCCCTTCGCGAACTGTAAAATGAATTTCCCAGAGAAATCCGTGTTTGGAATTCAGTACCAAACACTAGGTTTCTGGTACGAGTCCTGAACTTTACAATTCTCGTTCGCTCATCTCTAGATATAAGGCTTGCATGCAGCTGCTCAGACATGGGAATAAATGTCATGAAACTCACAGAGCACAGTTTTTGTGATAATATTATTGCCAGAAGAGGGTTGAAGCTCCGTCGTTATTGATTCAGCAGAGTGTAAAAAAATTTTTTTTTGAACTATGACTCCTATTCAAGTATTTATGCTACAATTCTGGCATAAGATACTGGAATAACATTTCTGGTGAGGAACATGGAGTAGCATACCACTGACAATTTGCACCAAATTCTTTAAGTGGCCTGTGCCTCTTAATAAATTTGAGGCATCTGATTCATTAAGGCTAGCAAGCTAAATGCCATCTTAGTGAATCGGGACGTATGTATACCAATACTTGGTGACCCCGCTCAATGACTCCTTATAGTCTAGTTCTCCATGGCTGAGTTCCTGCGCCTCCTAAACTCTTTCATTTTTCAATAATTTCACTCACAGTTGGAGGAATATTTAGTAGGAAAGAAAATATTAGACTGATGAAATGGTGGCATTCTGTCACAGTATCATGCACGAATTTAGTGAGTTCTTCAGAAGGAGCCTTTCTTTCACAAGTGTTAGTGAAGGCAGACGGCACGGTTGAGTGGTGGATTTTATACACCTGTGACAAAGGGACTGAATTCAACAATTAAGAGGTGTGTCCCAAATCCGATGCTTTTCCATATAGTGTGCTACCTCATTGGTACTTGTATATTTGGTGGAATTCATTGTTGTGTGTATGTGCATATAGAATTTTCTGCTTCATAAATTCTTTCTTTCATTGCAGTGAATTATGATCCATGCTCGCTGGTATACAGCAGTAGCCGCAGTTTCCTCTGATACTTGAAAGAGATTTAAAATCAGATTGATGTGTCTCAGTCTGCTGCGGACTAGAGGCTTCTTGTAAAACCTGCAGTGTTATGCCATCCCTGTGCACATCTGCTGCTTTTATTGTTTTAGCTGAAATAAAATCCAGATGTCTAAATTCAACTTCTATATGATGAAACAATAGCTGGTTCTTTCATTCAAAAGATTTTCCATCTATGAGGCCTGATTGTACACTTGGATGATCTATTAATGCTCACAAAAGTATAATGTTGACATATAGCTCAACAAGTAATGGAATTTTCACGTACACTACATACATATTGCTCTAATTAAAAGTTATGTGATTAGTAGTGATGAGCTAGTATACTCGTTATTCGGGTTTCCCCAAGCATGCTCGGGTGGTCTCCGAGTATTTTTGGCATGCTCGGAGATTTACCATGATTTGCAGCTGCTAGAGAGCCTGAACACAAGTGGTGATTCCCTAACAAACAGGCAACCCCCACATATATTCAGACTGTCTAGCAGTCGCAAATTATGCAGCTGCGGCTACAAAAACTAAATCTTCTAGCAAGCCAAAATACTCAGTCACCACACGAGCATGCTCGGAGAAACCCGAGTAACGAGTATACTCACTCATCACTAGTGATTAGGATAAACCTGTGGGGAATTCCCAAAGATGTCTAATTTTTGACCGATGTTGCAAAAGGCGCATATGTAAGGAGTGCAAAGGTACGCTTACTAATAATCAGTAGCACACACACACAGATGGATGAATTTACTCTTCCACACTTTTTATAATATACATAATTAGTTTTGTCTTTATAAGATACATAACACCATACTGTACAAATAATTAAACCCGCTACATAGTGGATGAATAATTTGCCTATATAAGAGCAGCCAGTGTACTCCTAATGACAGTACTAATAGTAAACCTTAGAGAATAAATAGTGCCCAAATGAATAGTGCCATCTGATTGCCAATGTATATGAAAGTGCAAGAAGAGGAGCCATGTAAACAATAATGCAAATTGAGTTTACCCATTACCAGATCCATTGAGTAATACAGAATACTGCCAGGTGAGCATAGTGGTATAATCTGTTCTGTTCATAAGCATTAAAATATTAAAACAGTATACTCTAGAAATCTAGGTAGTAATGTGATCAGTGTTAATTTCATATAGCCTTATTTATTTACTGAGCTCCAGTAATCATTCATGTCAAGGGTTTAAAGAGAACCAGTCAATAGTAAAGTAAAGGCATGGCCATAATGGCGCTGTTATATTGATTTAAAATATATTTTCAGTGAAGAAATCCTTAGCCTGTTTTTAAAAGCATCATTAGTGGTTTGGGTCTCTGTTCATCTGGGCAAGCCTATGGGGCGGGACTGTTGGTAGCGTCTTCAACTTATTTGTATTCCGCACCTGAGCTGTCCTTAACCACGAGCGGCACTTCTGCAGATTGATCTTCTGTCAATCTATGGGAAAATTGTGGCTGCGCATATGCAGATTGAGATCTGGGCTCAATTGCACCATTTTCCCAAAGACTTACAGAAGATCTATCTGCACATGTGCCATTACCATCGGCATTTTATTAAAGCCCACTGAGAGATCAATCTGCGCACTTTGTTTGAATTCAGCAAAATGGCGCCAGTTGGCCACTATTCTGCTGATTTGTACAGAGCTGGGAAATATTTAGCTGATTTGTAAAAGGGATGAGAAAGGATATAGAAAAATTACCCTGACACTCACCTATCCCCACTACAAAGCCCTTATCTGGGTCTCTGCTCATCTCCAACTGGCCACTTCTTTCTTTCATTATAGTATGTAATGTCTTTTTCAGATGTACGGCATGTTCACTGTGTGCTGGGGATTGATTGTGAGGGAGTAGAGAAGGTGTGCACTCAGCAAGGTGGGTTGGTGCCTGCTGAACAGGACTTAGTCCAACATAAAACTAGGAAGAACAGCCGTACTCATGGGTGAATGCAAAAAGTGAAATATTTATCTACAATAGTCACCACACTAAAGTATCATGGAATGCCTACTAAGCCCCTTGGCAACAAGACTTACAGTCCCTATACCCCTGAAGAAGAATTTCCCCAGCACTATACCCCAGGCTACCTACCACATAGCATTGCTTGACAAAGACTCTGGATTGGGTCGAAACGTTGCTTGCTTATTGCTATCTTCTGAATCATCAATCTCTGTGATACTTTAGTGTGGTGACTATTGTAAATAAATGTTTCACTTTTTGCATTCAACCATGAGTGAGGTTGTTCTTCCTAGTGTTAGGCTGGGGATTGTTGGCATAAGCCTCTGATGTCATAACGCCAGTGTGTGCATTGTCCGAGGCCTAATCATCACAGTGTTAATCATGCCATTACATTAGAGGTTTATTCAGTGCTGGAAGGCCTGGTACACAGTGAAGAGTTTATATGAGCTAAAAGGATGTAGTGGTGCTGGTGCTAAAGGAAAGAAGAAGCCAAAGTGACAGGACAGGGAGTTGCGGTAGCAGAACAGGTCAGGATAAGTAATTTTTTTTCACCTTCGTTTATTAAAGGAGTGGTTTATGGCATAACCTTATGTCATTAATTTCTGATTGGTGGAGGTGTACAGCTACATTAACTGTCCAGTGATGGCAATATTCAGGTTCTGCACATCCACCACCTATTCAAATCAATAGGAGGTGGATGTGAAGTACTCGGCTGCGGCCACTATTCCATTGGCGGAGCTGTGCTATGCGGCTCCTTAACTGAGCAATTTTGGCTGCCACCGATACCAGGTATAACGGATCAATGGGGATGCTGGGTGTTTCATCCTACTAGTCAGATATTGATAGCCTATCCTAAGGATTGGCCATCAATGTTAAAGTCCAAGACAACCCCTTTAAATCCTGATGTCTGTAGAGACAAAGAGCATACTTAAGAACATGCTATTCGCATCAATTAAATATGATGCAGATCGAATCTGCTGGCCAACTTCAACAAAACTGCAGAATATAAATTTCAGCAAATTCATATCCCACTATTATATAGGAAATATGCATGCACTGTAAATACAACAGATTATTACAAAAATGGCTTTATTCATAAGAAGTTAAACATAAGCATTATTACATCCATTCTGCTCTTTATGGAACAAAAAATAACATTGGATAGCAAATCATAAAATTCTCTGAAAGAAGTGCAATATAATGTACTGTGCTTTATGCTCCTTTTATGATCACAGGGTTTCTAAGCTTCTATTGAACAACAGAAATTTAAACTTAAAGCAAATGTTCACTTTTGGGAGATTTCCTTTTATAGAGGTATTAAAAATCCCACCGCTGCATCTCACCAACCGGCTCTACAGAGCGGAATTGCATTGAACTCTACGGATTAGTTGACAAGAGCAGAGTTCAATGGAAAGTGTATGGTAACACAGTGCAGCTCAGTGGGATAGTTTCTCTGTGGGACTTCTATACCGTTAAAGAAAACCTCCCAAAGGAAGAACTTAAGAATTTTTCTTCTAAAGATAAAATGTTTCATATCTCTGACAAAAGGCACAGAATAAAATAAACAAATCAAACAATAGACGTAATCTGCCGAAGTTTCGGCTTAACTTGTTTGCTACTTTATTAAATATCCTTGCTTTTGTATCAATATGTACATCTGTATCTTGAAAGAAATTGGTTGTTGAGTAAAGCCTTCACAAGCACTTGTACTTATTGTACTGGACTTATGTTTTTAGGATTTTGGACTTATTGTGATTCTTAACTTGTTCACAGACAGGTAATACTTATGGTTTCACATCTCCTTTTGAGAAATTATGATTTTGGAACAAAGGCAAGAAACAGGAACAGAAGAGGACATAGCTCTGTTGGTACAACTATACATGTATTCAGACTTGGTGCTCAAAGTCAACGGTGCTCTCAAATGATTAATACAATAGAAGCAATGATAATCATGGCACTCACCACCGCTTAACTTCATTCCTTATTCTAACAGTAACATCCTAACATAGACATTATAAATTATAAGCCTACTTTTATTTTGAGTTGTGTCAGTCCTCATCCGAGTCTTCTGTTGCTTTGCTCTGTTGGCCTTGCTGTAGCTTCTTTCTCCTCCTTGTGGCCTTTGAAGTCTTTATTGGTTGCTTTGATTTTTTTCTCCATGTATAAAAATATCCTCTTATAATTGCATTTTAGGCTTTATCATTTAGCTCATAACATGTCACTGAGCAATAATTACTGGTCACCTGTTAATTATGGCCATATTGAGATTTCTGAATCCTGATAGCGTGAGGTGCGTATGCTGTCAGAATTCATTTAATTGCAAGCACTAGCTGTCTATCATGCAACTTGCATACTTCCGCTCACATTCCTCTTTCAGTGCACTTCTGTTGAGAGGAGTGCATGTCTAGTTGGCATGTAGCAGCAAGCTTGCAAATCGCATCTGCAATACTAGAGGATCCTGACCTCGTGCAGTGCGCAAGCTTACAGACTTCAGAAGTCTGCATTCACAAGGAGCCTGCCAAACCCTTTAATGTACATATTTTCAAATAATAGATACTACTGAATTATTTTAGACAGGGGCATCAGTCATACAGCACAGTAGTTTGTGTTAAGATCCATTCTTGCTGCTGGTTATTCTTTAATAATTCTGAAGGACCCCGGAAATGAGAATGAGAGGTTTTGAGTCAAAAATATCCAAAAATACAAAAACAGTTTGAGTCAGAGGTAAGCCCAAAGTTACAGCTAAGGTAATGAATGTCAGGCAATACAACCGTAACAGAAATATAGGGAGCAATTTGTTAAGATAAATACCGTACCTTAATGCGTTGCAATATTTTTGTCCACCTTGGTAAATATTGTAACTTTTTGCAGTCATTAGCCAGTTCCAACCTGCTACAACAATATGAGCATAGTATAGGCGGAACATGGATAGGATGGGGGTGGTCACGCCTGCCCATCAAATTCATCAAATTCACTGTATACATTTCTGGCGTCAATGTTTGCCAGATATCAGATGTACTTGATTCATTAAGCAGCGTTATCCAGCGAGCACTTTATTAAGAATGGTTTGCGCTATGCCAGTCATAATGAATTGCCCCCAATATAAACAATGGGGAAAACAAATATTTGATAAACTGATGATTTTACAAGTTTTCATTACTACAAAAATTTTCGAAGTCTGTAATTTTTATCGTAGGTACACTTCAACTGTAAGAGACAGAATAAAAAAACAAAAACAAGATCACATTGTATGATTTTTACATAATTAATTTGCATTTTATTGCATTAAATAAGTATTTGATAGAATAGAAAAGCAGAACTTAATATTTGGCACAGAATCCTTTGTTAGCAATTACAGAGGTTAGACATTTCCTGTAGATCTTGACCAAGTTTGCAAACACTGCAGAAGTGATTTTTGCCCACTCCTCCATACAGATCTTCTCCAGATTTTTAAGGCTTCAGGGCTGTCGCCTGGCAACATTGAGTTTCAGCTCCTCCACAGATTTGCTACTGGGCTCAGGTCTGGAGACTGGCTAGGCTTCAGGAGCTTGAAATGCTTCTTACGAAGCCACTCCTTAGTTGTCCTTGCTATATGTTTTGGGTCATCTCGTGATACATGACCCATCCATCCTCCCTTCAATACAGTGCAGTCTTCTGTCCCTTTTGTGGAAAACCACCCCAAATATGTAATGTTTCCCCCACCATGCTTTGCGGTTGGGATGGTGTTCTTGGGGTTGCACTCATCCTTCTTCTTCCTCCAAACATGTTAAGTGGAGTTGATATCAAAAAAGTTCTATTTTTGCCTCATCTGACCCCATGACCTTCTCCCATGCTTCCTCTTGATAATCCAGATGGTCATTGGCAAATTTACAATGGGTCTGGACATGTGCTGCTGTGAGCAGGGGACCTTGCATGCCCTGCAGGATTTTAATTCTTGATGGCATAGAGTGTTACTAGCTGTAATGTTTGAGACTGTGGTCCCATCTCTCTTCAGGTCATTGGCCTGGTCCTCCCATGTATTTCTGGGCTGATTCTTGAACTTTGTTAGAATCATCCTTACCTTACAATGCAAGATCTTGCATGGAGCTCCAAACCGGGGAAAATTGACAGTCATCTTTGTTTCTTCCATTTTCTAACTGTGGAAACAGTTGTTATCTTCTCACCAAGCTGCTTGCCTATTGTCCAATAGCCCATCCCAGCCTTGTGCAGGTCTACAATTTTGTCCATGGTGTCTTTAGACAGCTCTTTGTTCTTGACTATGGTGGAGAGGTAGGATTTTTTCCTTCATTCTATACCGGAGGATGCTTGCACCTGTTTCCTAGGATTGACAGAGTGCATCTGTCCTGGTTAGCACAGTTGCAGAGGGTTCCATCCTTATATTGAAAGATCCATTTACATATCAAGATTCCACATGCAATATTTCAATATTACTGTCTTATACGAATGGCTTTGTGTGTATTTTTAATCCTGATGAAGGAGTAAGACTTCAAAACGCATTGATAATAAAACCACATAAAGTCTACTTTATATCCTGGACCATTCTTTCGGATCTCCACGTGTAACACAAACAACTCACCTATTGGTTCTATTATGGTATTTTACTTTAGCATATTGGGTCATTTTTGTTGACATCCCTTTTATCACTAGTAAAATGAGAAATACTGAATCATTAGACTGAGAGTCTAATGTAATATATAATTAAAGTATTAGGACTTCCATTGGAATTTTGGACAAGCTTTCTGATATGTTTGGCAGCTTGACTATCATAGTCTATAGCCTTATTTTTACAAAATCCTTGACGGAACTGCTAAAAGTATTTGGGGTACATTATTGTCTGCTTAGATTTGTCAAAAAATCAGTTTATCACGCTGGTGTGAACAGAGCCATATCATAGATGTAAATTTGTTTGTACTTTTTAATTTAAATATTATGTTCATTAACCACATAATATATGTATTACATTGAATATGTCCATAACAAGTGTTCTATTTCCATTGACAGACTGCAGACTATAAATGCATGCTCGTGTCCTCGTCCACATTGATAGCATACTGGATGTGTACTCCAGTTATGCAGATTTGAGATGTGTTGTGTTGTACAGTCAGAAGTGGATGCAATCAGAATATCTAAACACTTGTAGTATCTCTGGAACGGCATGAAGTGCTTAAATACTTCACCGCTGCTTGAGTTGCAAATGCTTTAGAAAAAGCTCGTGTTTTGTGCAAGGAAGGACAAAGCGATCCGCAAAATCTGTTCCTATCGCTGCAGCTGAATTTATTTTCTGTATGGTAAAAGCCACACACAGACGACAGATGTAATCCACCCTAGATTTGTATTTCTTAAAAGAATTTTAGAGAAGTGTAAAATGAGCCAAGGAAAAGCACCTGCTTTGGTTTCTCACAATAGAATTTCTTGAAAGATTAATGTTCAGAGGCCAAGCTGTTAAGGTGATTTCTTGTGTTTAAGATGCATGCAGTACACTGAATCCTTTCCCCCTACTTATCAAAGACATGTCACATCATACCGAAGCTCAAGAGACTATATTTCTCATTTCATAGGCCATGGAACAGCTTTCACAAATTTGGTTGGCAGTTCTTTCCAAAGAATGTGTGATCAAAGAAAGATATTCAAAGCGATTTTCTATAAAATATTGTTATATTCATTGCATAATATCTCGCTTCATTGTTGCAATGCGTGGCCCTGATCACATTCCTTTAGCTGGGAAATGTGTGATTCTCCCATCTTTTTTATCTCTTGAATGATTTCTTAAGAATATCCTTCAATAACATTCTTGAAGGGTTTTTTAAGCACCATTTCAAGATGTTATTTTTTGTCACACATATATATATATTTTTAGTAACTTTCTAGGAAAAGGGTTGTCTATCTTTAAACTATTTTCCATTTTGAAGTGTTTTTCTGGTTCAGAAAGCTCATTTTAAAATACAACTTTTCAGGGTTAATAGCACTGTTGTTGGGAGTTAAAGGGATTGTCTGTAACTTTTACATTGATGACCTATCCTCAGGGATCATGCAGATGACCATATTTTCAGTTTTAGAGCGCGTTCCTGCGAAACATCAGATTCACTCAGACCAATGTTATTCTACAAGGCCACGCACATGTTTGATTTTTCCTCTGACAGAGCCTGTGCATAGAAAAAGTCACAGGATGCACGATTTGCATCCGATATTCAGATCACACTCAGCCATGAAAGTCAATGAGTCTGTGGAAAACATTGGACTGTACGTGGATGATATTTGAGAGCGGTCCTATTTTCATTGACTGATAGATTGAAGAAAATGGAGACATATTTTTTCCCATCTTCCCCACATTCAGAAAATCATATCACACTGTTATCAAACTCTGATCAGTGTGTCATCGGTATAGTCAGTTTTCTTGGATGTGAGATAATAAGGTTGTGTGACCCTAGCCTTAGGATAGATCATCAATATTTGAATGAATGGGGGTACAACAACCATCAACAACAATCAGCTGTACCTGGTAACAGCAGCCTCTGGAAGTTCTCAGTTGTGGAGCTGAATAGCACAGTGCATAGCTGCCACCCCCGTGTTTCACAGATGGAATAGTGTTCTTCGGCTTGCAAGTTTCTCATTTTTTTCCTCCAAACGTAGCGATGGTCATTATGCCAAAAAGTTCAATTAAAGTTTCATCAGACCACAGGACATGTCTCCAAAAATTAAGGTCTTTGTTCCTGTGTGCATTTGCAAACATTAATCTGGCTTTTTTATGTTTCTTTTGGAGTAATGACTTCATTCTGGCAGAGTGGCCTTTCAGCTCATGTTGATACAGTACTCATTTCACTGTGGATATTGGCACAATCTTACCAGCTTTCACAATCATCTTCACAAGGTCTTTTGCTTTTGTCCTTGGATTGATATGCACATGTTGGACTAAAGGACATTCATCTCTGGGACACAGAACCCATCTCCTTACTGAGCTGTATGATGGCTGGACATTCCCATCTTATTTGTACTTGTTTGTACACATGAACGAGGCACCTTCAGGTATCTTGAAATTGTACCCAAGGATGAGCCAGACCTGTGGAGGTCCACAATTCTCTTCCTGATATCTTGGCTGATTTGTTTAGACTTTCCCATGATGCTACACAAAGAAGCAGTGTGTTTCAGGTGTGTGTGTCTCTAATTAACTCAGATGTTGCCAAAAAACTTTTCAGAGGCTTCCAAACACATGACACAATCATATGGGCAGTCCAGAATTGTTTAGAGGCATAGTAATGTTAGTGTATGTAAACTTTTAACTTTGCAGTAATTAAAAATGCATTAAAACATTTCCTCTCTCTCACTTTATATATAGTGTATGCAAGCTTCTGGTTTCAACTGTAGTGTGTATATGTACATATGATTGCCATTTAAATATTACCTTTATGACAAAAAATAGGTTAATACAGGTATTAAAAATGTATTAAAAGGAATGGAGTGAGAGGCGAGGAAACTAAAAAATACTGCAAAGTTGGTAAATCTCAAATATTACTAGCTTTTAATAAACTACTAAAGGGATGAAAAAGAGAAACGTCTTCGTATAATCTGCAGAAGACTTAAAGTGAATGAAATGTAAGATGAAACCTACTATTTTTATTCAAGTTTTGACTGGTCCAAGCTCTACTGGATACCGTCATGTGCTTCACCAGCATGTCGGGAGGATGATTATCCCAGTGATATGACAGCTGGCTAAGCATATTGCAAATTGGGGAACTAAAATTAAAATAGGCTTGTTATGGAGGACACCCAAGAAAAAAATGAAATGAGCATATACCCTGTAGTAAATGCAAAACGTACAGTACGTGTAAATAGCATAGGGTATTTAGTTAGCATTGTTTTGATAAAAAAAAACATAAAAGCCATCCCATCGCTACAAGGTATATCCAATCAAAATGGTCCTATCCTGGCAAGCATTAAAACTTCACCTTGTGTCTGCCGACCTCAATGTATCCTGCCTTTATCTACATTGAGGTCGACTCGACTATCCCAATTGGGTACACCTTGTCACGGGTGGATGGCTTTTATCTTTTTTTATATCAAAATAGTGTTAACTAAGTACCTTATGTTATTTATGAGTTCTATTACATAGCAACATAGTTATTAAGGTTGAAGGAAGACTTTAAGTCTATCTTGTTCAACCAATAGCCTAACCTAACATGCCCTAACATGTTGATCCAGATGAAGGCAAAAACAACCCATGCGGCAAACAGTAAGCTCAACATTGGGGAAAAAATTCCTTCCCGACTCCGCAATCAGACTAGTTCCCTGGATCAATGCCATATCAAGGAAACTAGTATATATAACCTGTAACATTATAATTATATTTATATTTATATATATTTATATTTAAATTCCCTATCAGTATGTCTTTGGAATGTGGGAGGAAACCAGAGAACCTGGAGGAAACCCACACAAAGACAGAGAGAACATACAAACTCTTTGCAGATGTTGTCCAGGGTGGGGCTTGAACCCAGGACTCCAGCGCTGCTATCCACTGAGCCACCGTGCTTTCTTTTCAAGAAAGACACCCAGTCCCCTCTTAAATTTAAGTAATGAATCACTCATTACAACATCATACGGCAGAGAGTTCCATAGTCTCACTGCTCTTACAGTAAAGAATCCGCGTCAGTTATTATGCTTAAATCTTCTTTTGTCCAGACTTAAAGGATGCCCCCTTGTCCCTGTCTCAGGTCTACGAGTAAAAAGATCATCAGAAAGGTCTTTGCACTGACCCCTCATGTATTTATACATTAAAATAAGATCACCCCTTAGCCTTTGCTTTTCCCAACTAGATAACGCCAAGTGTAATAACCTATCTTGGTATTGCAGACCCCCCAGTCCTCTAATAACCTTGGTCGCTCTTCTCTGCACCCGCTCTAGTTCAGCTATGTCTTTCTTATACACGGGAGACAAGGACTGTACACAGTATTCTAAGTATTTACTTATTTTCTTATTGTTGGTATAATCTTATTTTTTTCTGGGTTTTGTCTGTTAAATGGCCACAATGTGAACACACTTCTGCACTATATGTAGGAGGACACGCAATCTGCTGACACTTTAACATGGGAACAATCAATCCCCCTGTCGAGAGAAGGAACTACAAAATAAAATAATAGATGAAAATTTGTGTTTCATATTTTGATATCAAATTTCAATCATTTAATTTTTTTTTGTTGGCAATATATCAAATATTGTATAGTTTTTTCTCTTCAATTTGTTGCATCAACCGTCAACAAAGAAGAAGAATTAAAACATTTTGAAACACCAGTAATTAATGGTAATGTTATGGGTTTTTTTTACAGAAATGTGAGAAACTGGAAAATAATTTTGATGATATCAAACATACTACTTTGAGTGAGAGAGGAGCTCTTCGAGAAGCCATGAGGTAAGATCAGATCGCCATGGTAACAGTCATCCATGGGCTAATGCAAGAAGTCATTCTTCATTATTGGGGGAGCAAATGAGTTCATTGCCACCATTCAGCTATGTTCTCCAAGGTATTAATTTGTCACTGGATAGGCTTCCCCCGGGGTTACAATTTGGTTTAAAGCTGCATAAATAATAAGCCTTTCTGCGTACTAAAAACTAAATGCTTAATTGGTGACTTGAAATGCTCCAAGGTTCTTGTGAGTTATATTTATTCTGAACCATGTATGAATAGCAATTCTTGTATTTTCCAAAGAGCATAAATTGTGCAGGCTGAATAATTTAGCTATGTCCAGTGTTTCCTAAAAATAAATTCAATGGGCCTTCGGTATAACAACTGCTTGAACAAAAAATGTCAGTGTTTTCCACAGAAGCCAATTAGCAAAAATCTGATTATTTGCTGTGTGCACACTTTTTAGTTAGGTTGCATGAGAGTCCTATTTGCATTACATACTAAGAATATACACTCACCGGCCACTTTATTAGGTACACCATGCTAGTAACGGGTTGGACCCCTTTTGCCTTCAGAACTGCCTCAATTCTTTGTGGCATAGATTCAACAAGGTGCTGGAAGCATTCCTCAGAGATTTTGGTCCATATTGACATGATGGCATCACACAGTTGCCGCAGATTTGTCGGCTGCACATCCCAAAGATGCTCCATACAAGGCAGGATGGATCCATGCTTTCATGTTGTTTACGCCAAATTCTGACCCTACCATCCGAATGTCGCAGCAGAAATCGAGACTCATCAGACCAAGCAACGTTTTTCCAATCTTCTACTGTCCAATTTTGATGAGCTTGTACAAATTGTAGCCTCAGTTTCCTGTTCTTAGCTGAAAGGAGTGGTACCCGGTGTGGTCTTCTGCTGCTGTAGCCCATCTGCCTCAAAGTTCGACGCACTGTGCGTTCAGAGATGCTCTTAGGCCTACCTTGGTTGTAACGGGTGGCGATTTGAGTCACTGTTGCCTTTCTATCAGCTCGAACCAGTCTGCCCATTCTCCTCTGACCTCTGGCATCAACAAGGCATTTCCGCCCACAGAACTGCCGCTCACTGGATTTTTTTTCTTTTTCGGACCATTCTCTGTAAACCCTAGAGATGGTTGTGCATGAAAATCCCAGTAGATCAGCAGTTTCTGAAATACTCAGACCAGCCCTTCTGGCACCAACAACCATGCCACGTTCAAAGGCACTCAAATCACCTTACTTCCCCATACTGATGCTCGGTTTGAACTGCAGGAGATTGTCTTGACCATGTCTACATGCCTAAATGCACTGAGTTGCCGCCATGTGATTGGCTGATTAGAAATTAAGTGTTAACAAGAAGTTGGACAGGTGTACCTAATAAAGTGGCCAGTGAGTGTAGACCTGGTTCTGCAGAAACCTTACATTTTCTCCACCCAATGGAACCTTACATTTTACCCTAGACTACATCTTATTTGGGTCTTAAATAGAGATGAGCTGTTTTTTTTTAAATTTGAATTTGTTGGGTTCGATGCATTTTCCCCAAAATTAGATGTATGTTAAATAATTTTGCCAAATATTGCAATGCTAAAGAGCCACTAATTGCCTGGAAAAAGGAGTGATAAAAACATTTTGAAGTAAAGGGACAGGGCAAAGGTGAGAGATTTAATATAACCCTTCTTGTTTGTAGTAAACTGCAGTATTTCTCAGTCACAATGAGCGACTATGGAGGTCCAGCACCTCCCTATATATCACTTTCATCTTTGGATTAGTATTCACAGAATGAGACTACTTTTCCCATTTTTGTTTTGTTTGATCACTGAAATTAGGCTACCAAAATCAGATTAGGTGTTTTTCTATCCCTAGGTTGAATGAGCTGGACGTTATGACCTCATAATTCCATGCTATAAAAGCATCAAATGGCTCTCTTTGAATGTCCCCCATGTTTTATACTGCCTGTGACAGCCCCACTTGTTGACTGTGTTAGACCATGGTGATATAGCCTCAGAGCATTATAGTGAAGCCTGAGCAGCCATGCCTGATGCCATTAGTTCACTCTATGCATGTTCAACAGTGATTGAAATGGCGCCAGACATTTTTTTTGCTTGATTTTCATGAATTGAATTTCAGAGTATTCAAATTGGCGTATGCTTGTAAATTTCAGAAAATTTGACTTGAAGTCAATCCTCAGTGGATCGATATGCTCATCCAGTCTCTACTTCTTGTCTTAAATAAACACTTTCACAACCATGAACCTATTTTATTAGAAAAACTGTTAGCTCCCATCCAAAAACTGAAAACATTTTTAACTATGGCTTATTTAAAAAATGTTCTAGGACCATAAGCAGAAGTTCTGACATCCAGGCAAGGGACTATAGGCATGCCCAACACTGCCCCCATGACGTTCCCTGGATGCATGCAATGTTAAAGCTGCTCTGATTAAAAACCGTTACATACCATTTTTGGTCAGCAGTTAACCAATGCCTTGATTATGATTAAGAATGCAATGTAGGAGAATGTGGTCAAATTCTGCGCTGCTGAATCATGTAGTCCGAAGGTATTGCGAAAAAGTGGTCTTTATTCAACGCGTTTCTGTGTTTCAAAGAACTCCTTCATCAGGAAATACCACATGGTATTTCCTGATGAAGGAGTTTTTTGAAACTCAGAAACGCGTTGAATAAAGACCACTTTTTCGCAATACCTTTGGACTACATGATTCAGCAGCGCAGAATTTGACCACATTCTCCTACATTGTATTCTCAACGGCCGGTCTCTCGTGGATCTGTGGATCTGCAGCAGCCAATCTTTCCAGTGCATTTCTTAAGCTACGTCTGGTGAGTGCTTTTACCTTGCATTGACTTCTTAATATCGGATAAAACCCTATTGCGCTATTTTCCACCAACAGTTTTCATTGATTATGATTAACTAATGAATTTCATTCTGAATCTGGTTACATTTTTTATTTAACATAATTAAAAAGTGCTTAAAAGAAATCAAACATGGTTTTGACATCACGCTTCGTCTCAGCATTTTTCTTTTGACAGAGCTATGTAAAGTCTTGTTTTGCAGAACACTGATTGATTCAATAGGCATAATTTTAGGACATTGCGTATGGGACTTTTGTTCTAAGGTTTATTGGTGCACGGATAGGGTCCCAACCTGTTACTTATAAAAAAAAAATCCAAAAAATGCGGCACTCAGTCTGCGGAATTTATTTACAGTTTGAGGCAAAGTATATAGCAAATGTTTTGGTGGTTAGACTTTCCTCAGTGATGCACTTTATAGGTTCAAATAGATTCAGAAAGGTTCAAGCATATAGCATATGCGTATCCATCTCTAACTTAATTGAAGTGTCTCAGAAAGAGGTGAACCGATTGCAGCCCATAGAATGGCCACTCCCGCGATGGGATGACCAAACCAGACCGAAACGTTTTCTCTACACTTTGCCTCAATCTTGCCACCAAACTGAGCAACGGATTTTTGTTCTTCGAGAATAAACTAATACTAATACTTGTTTACTTTACTGTATTATTGCCTGGCAATGACCAGATGCTCACTTGACAGTATTTTGAACTTAATTTTGAATTGTTAGTGGAAAGAGAAAAACAGGAGTGAAACAAAGAAAATGCATAATGGAAACAATTTAACTTATTTTGCATTTTTAACCCATTGTTAAGTCGATGGATTCTATTACAACCCAACTTTCATGGACAGAGTGCACCCTGAGCATGATACTGTTTTTGTTCCCAAACTCCATTGTTATTTCTCAATATAATTCTACTGCGTGTTGTGTTAAAACTGCATTAGAAGGAAGTGTCCATCTATGTAAAAATGTAAATTATCATAGTCTCATCCTGTTACTACAATATCCAGAAAAATGTCTCTCAGGACTTGCATTGCATTATGCATTTTAGAAACTTTTTGTGGCTTGAAACATAGGGTTAAATCCTCAACTCAGATACAATGAAACATTGACTAATGCAAACTCTAATAACATATAAATAATACAAAAATAGGAGAGGGGTGGCATAAGAATGGTATGTTGTGTTCACAAAATCATTTTGTTGAAAAAAAAATCATATCATATAAAAGGTTCCGAGTAGAGCCAACTTCACCTTTCTTTGTAAGGAGGCGTTAATTTCTGTGGCTTGTCTGAAAATGATATGTGACTTTTTTCTAAAAATTGGCTGGTCTAAGGATGCTCCAAAATTTTGATACAAATTTCTGGCACATGGTAAACTAACTACTTGGTTAGGTAAACTGAGGAAACAGTCTAGAAACCTTGACAATCATTAATAACAATTCAACATCTTAAAACTTACAATTAAAATTTAAGTTGCAGAATATCTTGACTCTCCAAAAACGACGCTATGTGGTTAAAAAGATATTTTGACTTCTCAACATTTGCATTTAGCCATTTTCATTGTACAGAATGGGTCACTGATCAAGTAATATTTGTTTTTTCTTACAGCTCTTCTCTTGATCAATATTCTTCATTGTTTTTATATTAGAAACTCTCACTATTGAACTTTTCTTACTAACCTTTATTTGCGTGAGGCCAGCAAGTATGCAATTACTTGCAGAGCAAAACACGGTCAAAAATCTACTGCATTTTCGCTACTTGGGAACCTATGGTGAGAACAAGGCTTTCTACAACCGCACTGCACCAAATAAAGATTGCCTCTTATGAAGAGTAATAAATGTGTTCATGTTTTTGTTCAAGCCTTATTATAATTGATTAAATAAACCTGTTCAGAAAAAAAAAACACGTAGAAAAAAAAATTACAGGATGGTGCAGTAATTTTAGAAATTAAGATTATTTTTAACTTCCAGTTATATCTTGGCCAAAGGGTCTAATTTATTAGGCTGTAGTTGCTGCTGATTGCTGCTAGATCGCGAGAAAATTGCTTTTCAGATGAGCACATTTTCTAGCCTTTAAGCTCCAAGCTCGATGAAAGGAAACTGTAAATGAACGATAATAAAATATTTTGGTCCATGTATTTCACCACAGTAAAATGAAAAGAATTAATGCAAAATAATAGAAATTATTAATAGATGGACCTTTTACTTTCCAATGGTAACCTTTAAAGAAAATCCAAAATTATTTAATGGAACCCTGCTAAATTAGTAGTACTTGTGCTGCAGATCTGCACAAGTGCTGAATGCAGAAAAATTGAAGGTTAATAATTTTTTTAAGTCCCTTCCTCTCCTGATAAGACTTAATGTGTGTCTTATAGTTAAAGGAACACCCCCTCTAAACTTTTTTTTTTGCCTAAAAATAAACTTGTGAAAATGCATATATTATATTATGTACATGCAGTAATATACTCACTGATTGCCAATTTTCCAGCGTGGCTCAGTTCCATTTCAGGATCATGTGATGTGATTATTACGAATTGGAAGATAAAACTGGTATCTATATGTGAGCGGAAAGTTAATTTTACAATGTAAACCGATGAATTCTCATTCTGCCGCTTCATAGACTTACATTGTAAAAGCGTCTTCAAGTCACACATGGAACCTTGCTAAGTAGCAGGTCAAGGCGAGTAATACGGACTGGAGGCGTTAATGCAGTGGAGCAGCAATGACCACTAGAGTTAAATATGCAAGAAAACTGGAGTAGGGGAGCTAGGAATACTACAGAAGATACATGAAAGTCAAGTATGCAGGCAGCACCTTAACTCAGGAATGTGGATATCACACTGCAACAGCAGAATTGATTAGTCAGTCAAGCACATTGTTGAAGAGTTGTAGATAGCACACAGGAATAGCAGAGCTGTGCAGGCAAGCAGGCACTTAATAACTTGGATACCATACAGGAACAGCAGAATTCAGTGGGAAAGCAGCCACATTGTTGCAGAAGTGTGGATAGCACACTGGAACAGTAGAGTTGAGTAGGCAATCTGGTAACTTGTAGGAGTATGGATAGCACACTGGAATTGACTTCTGGAAAGCATGTGGTAACAGCACTCACAATTACTTGAACAATAAAGTGGCACGCAACCACTTCAGATGGATGATGAGAGATGCTTTATCAGTGAAACATGCTGGGTTAAAATAGCACAAAAGAAGCTGTCCATAGGAAAAGGAAGGAGCATAACTTAGCACCGGAGCTGGGACAAATTAATAACAGTTGCAATGAGATCTTGTAATATTTTGTGGTATTACCAAAGTGTTTTTGCAGCCTTATCTTTAAAAGGACACTGTTGTGCAAGATTTTAATGGGATTTTAACATTCTAAAGCCTTACTTACCCTTGATGTAAAATGATGATACTCTTCATAGAAATAATTCCATTGACAGGTATTAAGATACTAATATAATGATGCTAATCACTTTAAGTTGTTTCCATGAAACAGCCCACCAAAAGTTCATCACAGGAAATTGATAGTCTTTCATGTGATACCAATTATCAGGTCAATGACTCTGAAAAATACTTATTTAATTATCTTACTTTAATGAGGACTGTGCAGATGAAACTAGCTGTTTGCCAGTTTAGGCTTTAAGTCACACACTACTGTGTAGTAGTTATGCAATCAATGCTTATGTGTTGACGTACTCTGTTCTACAATTTTGTTTCTTCCCTAACATATTGAGTTAACAGCACATGTTCACACATTATAATTAGGGATGAGCGAATAGCTTTGGATAAGTGCTTATTCGAATAGCTATAGTACTTACCGAATAGCTGCATCGGGAAACCGGATACCTGGTTCGCTCCGGATAATCAGCTGTTCAGCGCCGCAGCTGCATGTGTGGTGGCTGTGTGACTTTCACAACATATGCATGGAAAGACAAACACCCAGGCTCTCCATGCATGTGTTGCGACCGTCACACAGCCGCGACACATGCAGCTGCGGTGCTGAACAGCTGATCAGCCGGAACAATCCAGGTATCCGGGTTCCCAATGCAGCTATTCAGTAAGCGCTATAACTATTCGCATAAGGACTTATCCAAAGCTATTCGCTCATCCCTAATATAATGCATTAGGTACATTACGCCAGTTCAGCCCTGGAGAGTATATTTCAGAGACCAGCAGATACAGCCAGTTATTGGTTTCCATTCTGGGTGTCCAGAATGTAGAAGCTATATAAAATGTCATGTGAATAGGATCTTGTATGTCTGATCCCTCAACTCTGCTACCCCAACTAAAACTTCAACTCTGCATGCAGTAGTTCAAACCAGGTAAATGGATTCTATCAGCACAAATGACTTTTCAATTCAAATCAAACACAGTCACTTGATCTCCAAGAAGGAGAGTGATGGGGTACTACGCCAGATGACCTGGCCTCCACAGTCACCAGACCTGAACCCAATCGAGATGGTTTGGGGAGAGCTGGACCGCAGAGTGAAGGCAAAAGGGCCAACAAGTGCTAAGCATCTCTGGGAACTCCTTCAAGATTGTTGGAAGACCATTCCCGGTGACTACTTCTTGAAGCTCCTCAAGAGAATGCCAAGAGTGTGCAAAGCAGTCATCAAAGCAAAAGGTGGCTACTTTGAAGAACCTAGAATATAAGACATATTTTCAGTTGTTTCACACTTTTTTGTTAAGTATATAATTCCACATGTGTTAATTCATAGTTTTGATGCGTTCAGTGTGAATGTACATTTTTCATAGTCATGAAAATACAGAAAAATCTTTAAATGAGACGATGTGTCCAAACTCTTGGTCTGTACTGTATATATATTTATATATACTGTATATATGTGTGTGATTGATGAAAAAACATCACAAAGAAACAGCCTAACCAAAACCAAGTCAGATCAAATATGCACTAGCAAGATGCAGCAGACCCCCATGATAAAGGCGTGGGCACCACAAGTGCAAAATAATAATAAATAATAAATCAATAATCTTTATTTTTATATAGCGCTAACATATTCTGCAGCGCTTTACACACTTTACAGTTTTGCACACATTTATCATCGCTGTCCCCAATGGGGCTCACAATCTAAATTCCCTATCAGAATGTCTTTGGAATGAGTACTGATGAAGCAACCACACAAACTTGGCATTTCATGGATGGTGTAATTGCCTAATATTAAAAATGCCCACAGATGAGACTTGCATTGGACACCAGTCACACAGGTACATATGAATCACAGTGTCTGGCTTACAGCTTATTGATAGTGCTCATACTATTAGATCAGACAGGCTGTCCAGCACTATATGAGTGCACCCCACAAGGACAGACACTCCAGTTCACCAACGAACGCTAAAGGGCTTGGCTACATCCTTCAAAAAACTGGAAAAATGTGCAATAAAAGGTTAAAAGTTGTGTATAAAATACATGAGATATTGGTCAATATTTTGGCCAAAAAACGCAAGCATACAACCTGTGTCAAAGGTCCTCATCTTTGCAAGTCCCTACACTAAATTCTAAAACAACTCACATAGGACATAAATTTAATAAACATCACAGACAAAGACACAGCCTTACCAGGTCAGAAAAAAAACAACTTACCAATATCACCATATATGTGATTGATGTAGGCGTTTACACTTTAAATCAAACTTTTAATACTCCCCTTGACTTTCCACTTTATCTTTAAGCTGATGGAGTATGGGGAAGTTTTAATACTTTACCATATTTTGACAAGAGATATCTATACTGAATTGGTTTTAACCCACTTTACAAAGGCTTATGAGCTTATCGGAGCTTACATGGGTTTTCATGTATAATATGCTAGATAACATAAATAATTTCACGATCATGTCAGCATTATAATTTTATTTTATGAGATAAAGTAAAATATGATCTTGTTTCCCTTTGAGAATATCTCCAACTGTGGGGGGATCACAACGGTTTAAAGAGATTTCCCTTCGCCACACTGTTTTATAAGCTGCCTATATAAATGACAGCTAAATACCTCTGTGTAACCCATGGGAGCCTAGCAAGGATAACACAAAAAATCTATTTATTCTTGGGACATTTTTAATATATAATTTTATATTTTAAGCTTAAAATAGAGACTTATTTTTTTTGTTAAAATTACTATAAGGTATGATTTACTTGCTCATTTTATCAAACTATGAGCTTGCAGGAAGTTTTTTCCATGGTCTGTAGGGATACAAAACTTTCTGCTATCTGCTTGAGTTTAGTCCATAGTTTGTGCAGTTTATACAGGTCAATTTCTAGTTTTAAGACCAAATGAGAATTTCTGTGATGATCCGGCTTGCTCATCGGTACAGTCCACTTACCATACATGTAGGAACCAAATGTAAAATTTTATGAGTAATTAAATTTAAATTAAAGATAGAGATCTTTAAAAAATATTCTTAAAAAGGACCTGTAAATATGGTGTTAACTAGAGTATAAAAAATTCTGTCTTCTTCTAATTCTGCTGTCTTTTTCCTGTTTATGCTATGTCATTTCATTGTAGAGATATTCCCACTTGTTTCTTCTGCAATACAGTATGTGAAATTTCTTCGGCAACACAGTATGTGAAATCTCTGCTTGTATCATAAAATCATAGATCATAGTTCAACTTAGTGTTTAGTCTTCTCTAGGTGCTTGCGTTTTCTCCTCTCCCTCTCGAGATGTGATTGGCAGCATCTGTGGTAGAGGGATAAAAACACTCCCTTGAGAGGATTCTCAAGAAAATGCCCATTTGAACAACAAGCACAGATTTTGTATGCTGCACTGCAGAAGAAACAAATGTAATTATCTCTGTAATGGAGTGACACAGTGCAAAACAGAAAAGGGTGGCAGAATAAGGGGAGCTTAAAGATTTTTATAAGGTATTTATCTCATTTTTTTCAGCAAGTGACAGGGTCTTTTTAAAATACACCTATGAAAAATGTTATAGCTGTGCCAAAGATCCAAGTTAAAAGAGAAAATATGTGTTGAACATCAGTGGAGAAAATCACTTTCAGCAGAAGACTTTATCCATTATAAGTTCAAGCTCAAAGCTTATAGCTCTGCTCTCCATGTGGCCAAACAAGTTTACTCCAGCACCCTCATCACATCACTAGCTGACAATCCAAAAAGATGCTTCAAAACTCTCCACTCTCTCATGAGCCCTAAGGAACAAGTGCCTTTCACCAACCTCAGCGCTGACAATCTGGCCACTTTTTTCCTAAAAAAACTCAACTATATATGTCATGATATTTTCACTTAATCCCTGGAGAGCTTGACTCTCCTTCCCTCCTGCAATTCAAGCTCAATTTCCACCTTTGAATCTGCTACAGAAAAATAAGTTACTAGGCTTCTTGCTTCCTCTTGCCCTATAACCTGTACCAGGAACCCTATTCCCTCACATCTCCTTCAGTCCCTTTCTATCGGCTGTCACAGCCCTCATAACTAAAATATTTAAACTCTCTTTTTCTTCTTTTATCTTTCCATCTTTATTCAAACATGCCATAATAACCCCTTTACTAAATAAAGTCACTCAAACAGATCTGCACTGCTAACTACAGACCTGCCTCTAATCTTCCCTTCTTCTGTAAACTCCTAGAAATTCACTATCTTTCAGATAACTCTCTTCTTTACCCTTTACAACATGGTTTATGTTCTTTACGCTCTACTGAAACTGCCCTTACTAAAGCCTCTATCAATCTAACAGCTAAATCTAATGGTCACTACTCCCTGCTGATTCTCCTCAACCTCTCTGCTGCATTCAACACTCTGGATCACCAGCTCTTCCTCATTATTCTCTGTTCTATGGGCCTCAAAGATACTGTTCTATCTTGGTTCTCCTTCTACAATTCTTACCTCTCCTTCACTGTATCATTTGCCGCCTCTTATTCCTATAATCTTCCCCTTACTATCGCATTTCCTCGAGGCTCAGACCTAGGCCACCATCTTCCTCTCTCTATACAATACCGATATTGGACTAACCATTAGCAGATTTGGTTTCCAGTATTGTCTCTATGCTGATGACACCCAATTATGCATCTCTTCTCCTGACATTACCCCAACCTTAATACAAAAATTAGGGACTGTCTGTCAGCTTTCTCTAACATCATGTCCTCCCTGTATCTGAAACTGAATATTTCCAAATTTAACTACTTGTGTTTCCTACCTCTACTAACCTACACCTGATGTTGCAATTGCCTTGGTAGGTTCAACCATAACCTCCCAGCAGCATGCTCGCTGTCTTGGGGTCATATTTGACAAAGGACTTTCCTTTATTCCCTTTATCCAATCACTTGCTCACTCATGTTAACTGAATCTTAAAAACATCTCCAAAATCTGACCTTTTCCTAGCTTTGAAGCTGCAAAAACTCTTACTGCGTCTCTTATTCATTCTCGTCTGGACTACTGCAATTCTCTACTCATTGGTTTCCCTCTAACCAAACTTTCTCCTCTCCAATCCATCCTGAATCCGACAGCCAAAGTTGTATTTCTGTCCAGATGCTTCACCGATCCTCCATCTTGTGCCAGTCATTCCACTGGTTTCCCATTCGCTACAGAGTATAATGCAAACTTATCTCTCTCCATAATCCAAACCTCCAACTCTGTCTACAAGATTTCGCTTGTGGTGCACCAGTTTTCTGTACTGCATACATGACAAACACGTTCTATCTATTGTGTCCCCCCTATTTATATATAACAGACTGATATGCCGTGGTCATACAGTTTCTGTTGGTGAAAGGAATAACTCGCCCATCAGTTATGATTAGATGGTCCAAAATAGTGATAGTAAGCATAATAGTCCACAAACTCAGCATATGACTGGAAAATGGAGTCAGATGGGACTTGGCAAAAAAGCGCCCTGGCCGGTAGTATCTATCCAATACAAAATATTGTGTTGCCTCTGTGATGCCGCTGTAGCCACTGAGGTCAGCAAGGAGGTAATGTACCGACTGCCTTTCTTCATTTTTCCTGCTTACTGTTCACTGTTATATGAAACTCAGGTGGGCATTCGGGAAATGAAAGTCGGCAGCGACAACCTTATCGCCTGTGTTTACAGGCTTTTTAGAGTGTTATATTTGTAGCATATCATTACCAGGTAAGAACATTCTCTACACCCTTTTTATTTTTTATTCCCAGGGTTGCAATGTGAAGCACTCTTTGTTTTGTTTTTAACACATCTTCAAAGAGTTTGGAATAGGCACTTTTTATTACCATATTATGGCACCGAATCCCAGTTCCACAAAGGGTTTAGTAGCCTGAACTAATTGTATCATAGATAAAAATGAAAGCAATTAGTTCATTGATTGTGCTTGGATGTGTGGTTTTAATATATTCAAAAAAATGCTGTCATATAAAACGTTTGTTAAAACCCATATTACATCAGCTTTTAATAAAAGTTTAAGAATTGTTGAAACTCAAAAAACTGCGAAAGATAACATCAAAGCGTAATGATTAATGCTTTTATGTGCATTTTTTTCCCAGTGACATTTTATATTTTTCTTCACAGAGACATAAAAATATGCCATATTTTTTAAAGAGATCAAGGTAAAGCATTTACAGAAAGTGCATTAGAAGGTGTATCGTATTTTCTATAACTTTCTCTAAAGAAGTTCAGGGTTCAAGTAAACAGTTTGTGCGATCTGGTTACTTTGCTTATCTTAGCATGGCAAAAAGTTGGAGCTATCTTGGGGAAGATAAGGACATTAGGGTAAGGGTGATGATGGCTCAGCAGCTTAAAGAATGAAAATGTTTCCATTCTTGAACATTTCATTTGTAGCTTTCAACCATAACATCCATAAAGCAAACAATAACATCCAGCTCTATGTACTTTTGGAATACTTGAATTTAGTATTGTAGGTGCATTTCACTGACATTTGGGGAAAGAGTGATGATACCATGACTCCTATGTCATTTTTGTTTGGGGTAACTTTTCAGTATTGAATTGCACGGATTAGAGATCTTGGAACAAATAACAACTTCAAAAATTAACTCTTATGTCACAAGAGAAATTATACACCCAACCTTTTGACTTGTAAAGTTTATTTATGTCTTAAGATTTATAAGAACTGTACCCAAGTTTGTTTTTTTTAGACTTAGAGAAGTAAAAGATGGGTGTTCAACTCTGTTTTAAAAAAATAGGATATGTTTTTCCATATCTTGAGGAAGAAGATAGAAATAGCTGGGTGGAAAGAAAAGCAGAGAATTAAACTCTAAATAGGGTGTTTGTGATGTCAGTTTTGTGATCATATATTACATGTCCATGTGGATCCTGAATACACACAATATTTGCCCTATTGTTGATTCCAATGTTTGAAAAATCTTAAAGTCATAGTAAAATCTGTGAGTAAAAGCGCAATCCCAAATGTTTACTTATTGGGAGTCAGGAACAATTGAGAACTCTTCTCTCTCTGACCTGAATATGCTAAAGAATCATTGCCAAAATCGTAAAGTGGTCTCCGTTTTCTGTAAAAATTATAATAATAATAATATTTGTGTGCCTGCCAATATAACCTATTTTTAAATTTGCTCTGATTTATAGCTATCAAATCAACTCAAATCAAATCAACTTCCTATTCATAGTCACTCAGTGTTTTCATAAATGGAGTCTGTCAGCCTTTTAAATTAACAATATAGTGCTATAGCAGACAGATAGCCTCTATAAAAATCATATAAGCACTGTACCTATTATTTGTACAGTGCCTGAGAAAATAACTTTTAATGCCATTGCCTATGACAATGAAGGGGCTTTGCTGCATCCTTGGCTTTGCAAAAATTTCAGTACACCATAACGCCCCTCATTTTGCATCTTGAGGACTTCCCCTGCTTTTGTTGGACAACGTTTACTTCGAAAGCTGACCGGTGTAAGTGTGAATGTGAGCTAAACTGGTTGTGCTCATTTCACACATAGTTGATTGTGGGTATGCATACAGAGACCAGGCGCAATTTCCTGGCTCCTCTCTGTTAAGACTGCTCGCTTGCTGGTACACCGTGAATTGTGGTGAAAAGCTGCAGACAGGAGAAGAGGGCAGAGAAGATGCAGCTCTTGACTTTATTGTATCATAAAATAGATGATTATCAGCACTGTTATCAATAATAACATTTTAGCAGCTAATATAAAGAGTGCCACCTTCTCTATATGTGTTGAACTCTGAAACCCCCTAGATACGTGAAGGCAGACATATGACATCTGAATAATTCATAAGGAGGGCACAAGAGTGGCTATACCTGTGCCATGCTTATTTGAATTTCAATTTTGACCAATGAGTATTACTTCATATAGAATCTAAAATTACTAACTGGCAGGTTATCCCCAAGATAGTAGGTTATCCAGTCTCCATAGGAAAAGGGATAACTGATCGATGGGGGTCTGAAAGCTGCACTTGAGAATTAAGCTCTGAAGAGCCCCATTCTGAATGGAGCAGAGGTGTGCATGCTCGACTTCCACTTGATACATTGCTATGGGACTACCAGGAATAGCGTAGCGCTATGTTCTGCAACCCTTCAAAAGCGTTTTTTTGTCTTTCGACAACTGCTTGTTACAAGAGCATCTCAAAAGTTAAGTGCTTACAAGGTGTTCCATCAGTGGTATAAATAGAGTTCAATAGGCCCTGACCCAAAATTTGGATGTGGGCCCCTTCCTGCATTTTGAAAAGATGTATTGGTCCATGTAGCATCCTAGATTCTATAAATACAGTACATGCAATAATGTCCCTCATCCTGACTCCTTCCTTTAATAATGTCCCCATCCTGACCCTTTCCTTTTAATAATGTATCCCATTGTGGGACCCTTCCTGTAATAATGTCCTGGGTCTCTTATGGTAATATCTTTTGTTATCCTGGGCCCTTCCTCATATAATGTCCCAATCCTGAGTACTCACAGTAATAATGTCCCACATCCTCATGCCAGCCTGTAATAATGTTCCCCATAATGGTAACATTATTGTAATACTATCCTCCATCCTTGCCCCTTCCTGTAATAATGTTTCCAGTTCTAGCTCTCTTGTAATAATTTCCTTTATCCTGGGTCTCTTCCAGTAATAATGTCCCCCATCCTGGCTCGTTCCTGTATTAATGTCCCCCATTTTGTGCCTTTCCTGTAATAGTGTCCTCGATCATGGACCACTTCATGTAACAATGTCCCCTGTTCTGGGTCCTTTCCAGTAGTAATATCCTGCATCCTGGGAATCTACCAGTAATAATGTCACCCATCTTGGGTCACTTCCTGGAATACTGTACCCCCAGCTCATGCTTCTTCATGTACTAATGTCGCTCATGTTGGGTTCCATCCAGTAATAATGTCATCTGTCCTGGGCTCCTTTCAGTAATAATTCCCCTATCCTGGGCTCCTTCAGGTCATAATGTCCCCCTTACTGGGCCCCTTCCTGTATTGTCCCACATCCCGAGCCCCTTCTCGTTATAATGGTCCCCATCCTGAGTCCTGTCTTAGTATACTGCTCCCTGCCTGAACCCCTTCCTGTAATAAAGTTCTTTGTTCGGTCGCTTTTCTCTAACACATTTAAAAAAAGAAACAATTTTTGCTACCTTGCCTAGCTCTAACGACCTGTGGCATCCTGTTCTATACCCAACGCATAGGTCGGCAGCTGACTTCGCCATTCTACTAATGGGCGGCTTATTATATCACTGCCATATGCTGCCTGTGACGATCATGCCAATGTCAACTGATGGCCTCTGATTGGCCAGTAACGTTCATTGCAGTGGAGAGATCCGGTGGGTTTCTGCACCCTAATACATTTCAGCTGAATCTGCATCCTCTGATGCACATCCAGCTGAAACAGGTGCTAGAATCCATAGGCACCCCTCCTTCATGGTCCTGGTCAGAGTCTTTGTGACCGCCATCTTTACGCCTTTGCGTTCTATTGTTAGATTAAGTAATAATTAGCTTTAATATGGGGAAAACTGGCAACCAGTGATAAATTTCCATTAGCACAGGGGAAATATAGCTTTACACCATTCCACTTGAAATAATATGACTGCGCAATATATGAATGCGCCATGTACTCCAGAATTAAATTTTGTATTTCAAGCTGATGCCCACTTTGTCTCATCAAGAAGAGGAGTTCTTAATAAGATACCCATATCCACCAACTAAGTATAGAATTTATTTAAGGTGTATTTAAATAACAATTTTTGTGATCAATTATTTTTTTTTAATTCAAGCCTATGACATAGTATTAAGTTCCCTTTTAAACTTTTAAATATACTACTAAATTATAGCACACTTTTATTTTAATCATTATAGAAAATTCAGTTAAGTTTACTTTATTGTTATATAATTTCAGAGTTCTTTGTTATACTAAATTTCCTGATTTCCCAATAAAAAAAATATTCTAACTATTTAATATTAACACAACTCCATGCTGCATAGCAACTCAATAGTAAGACTGTGGTGCAAACTGGGCCGATGTCCATGGTATCTCTTTATTTTCAATATGTCTTCTTGATTTCTGACTTGCATCCAAATGACTTTTTAGTGTCTGGCTAACATAAGAAAATGGATATGTGCCCAGAAATAAGTATATTCATTCTTAAGCTTTCAAAATAATTTTTATCACATCTATTATCTTTATAAAGAATTGTCAAATTAAAATTTCATGCTTAGTATACAAATATTCTTGTTAAAAGTGTACCACAGTGTCATATTTTATAATTATATGAAAAAGAATTTATGCAATGTTTTATCAATATAGAGGAAATCATAGGTTGATGGGATTGGGAAACTTAACAATTACTTATATATGTACCTAAAATGTAATGTTGCACCGTTAACCCAGTAGGCATCACACACCATGGTCCCAATTTGTGCTGACACTGGTACAACCTTAAACCCTTTGCAATCCCAATAGAGCTAGGATGAATCGAGACACTGGAAGAAGAGATAAAATATTCCCCTTTATTGCACTATCTCATAAAAAATTCACTATTTTTGCCATAAGAGACCTTCATCAAGCAATGTGAAGAACATACATTTTAAGTCTTGTTATTGCTGAAGAAGACCTCCTATGGTCAAAATGGGCCATTTTTTGCTGCAGTGATAGAAAAATGTAATAATTTTTAACTTTACTCCAGGTGTATTGGATCTTCTTTGTTCATGTTGTCCCATTAATCAACCAGTTCTTAGCTTTATATTTGGATGTTTTCCTAGAATTATTGTTATTCTGTCATCTTCAATCTGTGGACACCATGCTATATAGCAGGAAAAGCTGAATAGATTGTTTTATAGCTTGGTGTGAAAAAAAGTAAAATTAGACATTTTTTTTTGTAATATAATAATTTAAATGCCTGTACACTGTGACCTGAAAAGTCCAGGAGGTGGTCCTAGTGTGATAGTTACTGGGTAGGATCACCAACTGGACCATCAACAGTTTTCAGTTGCATAAGCAGAATCTGTCACCAAGATTTTGATATATAATATGTCATCAATAGAGATGGGCGAACCCCTGGATGTTCGGGTCCAGCGGGTTCAGCTGAACAATTTAAAAAAGTTTGGCACCAGAACAGTACCCAAACCTGAACACGAACCCCATTCACATTAATGGGGGGCCCAAACATTCACTGTTTGCCACACTGTCATGTGAGGCAAAAACTGCTTCTGATCTGTGGTAAGATTAATACCGCCAGTCAGAGAGCCGCAGCTCCCACGCTCTCAGATGACAGCGTTAGCCAGCAGCTGTGATCGGAAGTAAAAAATGTACCTTCAATCACAGGCATCGGGTGATGGGGCTAAGTAGCCTAAAATAGCAGCCTGCAGCTGCCCTAAAAAGGCATATTCATTAGATGTGCCAATTCTGGCACCTTGCCTGGCCCTTCCCGCTTGCCCTCGTACATTGGCAAGCTGGGTAATATTTGGGGTTCATGTCAACATGTACTAATGTTCGATGACATCAAGCCCAGAGGTTATTAATGGGGGGTCTATCAGACATCCCCATTGAGATACTGATTTGGCTTTTATGCTAATTCATATTGCACGACTCGTTAAAGGGTTGATTGTGACTTGTAGGATCGCTACTTCCAACAGGTGGCGCTATAGAGTTTAAGTCCTTTTTTTCTCTGAAGAGGCAATTTGCACATTACTTATCAAGTAAGTAAGAAGTAAAGAAGAAAACATATAGAAAAAAAATAGTTGAAAAAATAAACAAAGATATATTAATTTGAAAAAAGCTCCCCAACTATCTCAATCTTTGCCCACTGATTAAAAAATAATAATAGTAATAATCAACAGGGTCCTCTGTGTGATGCCCGGGAGACCGAGGTACCCAGCACCAGATCAATGAGGTCCGTCTCTTGAGGGGGATGTCACTAGTGACTAGACCCGGTGCTGTGGCCTCAGGCGATGCACAATGGAAGGGATATCATGAAGGAACAGACACTTACTTGATCAGCAGCAGATCCTCTCAGCTGTGATGACCCCGATCCTGGATTGATGGCTATTGTCCAAATGAAAGACTGAGGCACTGAAACGTTTAACCAGTTTACTTCAACAAAGAGGGATTTGCAACCAATACTGTCACCGGAGTCTGTTTAAGAACTCTGAATTACTTTGACCCTGTCAGGATTTCCACCTCTTATTATGCGCAATTTCTGTATGGCCCTGCTGCTGTTTGTGAACTGGCTGCCGACCCAATCTGTCTCTTCTGTGCTCTGGTTCGACGGACAACCCGAGTCCTTTTTTTGTCGGCTTACCCCCTCTGGGAGTACCGCTGAACTCGGTGTCTGTTGCTGCGTCTTACCCTGGTGAAGCTGATATCACCTCACTTCCTTCCGGTTGCTGTATTATATGTAATGAATATAGCCACGGATCCGGTATCCGTCTCTGCGCCTATTCTGGGTAGAGGTTATTGCTACCCGGTTCTCACAATGTCCTTTTTCTCTATTCCTCTTTTCCTACTATGGGTATTACGGGCCTATAATCCATCATAGGGCTGTTAGGAGTTCAGTTATACGACCTCTCACTTTCAGCTCCTCAACCCAACTGCCAGTCCTTTTCTCAGACCAGAATAGATCAAGGGGAGTCTCTGGAGCTCCCCCTTCTGGCCGGAGATGGTAGTGCAGTATTGCTATTTTAATATTTGTATTTGGTGTCAATAACTATTTTTGTGGCAAATACCCCTAGGGGCGCCACATTCCCCCTTAGTTAAGAACAGTACTCCGGGACTGTGGGACGATAACATTTTGAAATAACAATTGATATGTACAGAGTCTTAAAAATGAAAAGTTACAAAAACCACTCAAAGAAACAAAAAAAAAAAATGGAATTCTGTAAAAAGTCACTTCAAATAGCGTCCATTAATACAGTTTTATCCTTGAAGGTATTAGGAAGCAAAGTTCACAAAGCAGTCTTTCCGGAGCTTTGATTTAGTGTTTCCGGGCTGATAAAAGTTCAAGAATATGCAAGAAGTTCATACAGGTAAGTCTCTGTAGGTACTGGGCTTAAACGTTGCAGAACGATAACAATGACTATAGTCCTATAGTTGGTAATCCGCATACCTGGCCGGTAATTGACCCTGGGTACTATGCTGGGATCTACGTAATAGCGGTGTCTCTTTATGTGGTGTACTACTGTCTACTGCGGATATAGTATCTGTCCTCTCTGCTAAAGATAATTCCACCACTATGGGGTTGGCAAGTCCACCGTGAATGGGATCACTCTGATCAGGAATCTGTTCTTCCTGACCTGGAACCTCTTGTAGTACGGGGTCAGCCTCTTCCTGTCTTGTGACTTCTAATATTGGGTTCGGTGTTGGATAAAAGGCCACCATGGGAACCACTACTGCACCATGGTATGTTAGTAGGGTTTTGGGAAAGTCTCCTATACAGGTGTGATACATTTCCTCCTCTTTTTCCTTTACTGGTTGAACCTGTATAGGTTGAATAACTTCTGATTCTGGCTGGACAACTTCTGGCTCTTTCAACGTTTCCGGACATAATTTAAGATCGTCTCTTGACACTAGTACAGATGTTAAACCTCCGTTTTTGCTAATGAGACACAATTTAGGATTATCCATTCTTGTTGGTAAAACTGTGTAGGGTACGGCTTCCCATTGATTATCCAGTTTATTGGTTCGACGATTCCTCTTGAGTACTTGGTCACCCGGTCTTAATGGAGTTGCTAGAGCATTCTGGTTGAAAGTTCGCTCTTGTCTTTCTCTGGTTTGCTGGAGGCTTCTTTCCACACTCTCTTGCACTTGGTGATACTGCTTTTGCCGTACGACATCCCAATTGGAGTCTTGAACTTCTGCGTCTGGTTTCAGAATTCCCATTTCTAGATCGATTGGCAATTGGCCGCGTCTTGCACGCATAAGATAAGCTGGGGTGCAGTTGGTAGAGCTCACCGGGACATGATTATACAGATCCACCAAGTCAGGCAATTTCTCTGGCCATTGATTCCTTTCCATTTCAGGTAAAGTCTTTAGTAGGTCTATCACAATATGGTTCATCTTCTCACATAAGCCGTTTGTTTGCGGATGATAGGCCGTCGTCCGGATCTTTTTGCAACCATACATATTACAGAATTCTCTGAAGATCTCTGATTCAAAGGCTGTACCCTGGTCAGTGAGAACCTGTTCTGGATATCCATGGGGTCTACAAAAGTACGTTTGGAACGCTTTGGCTGCTGTTTTTGCAGTCAGATCTTTTACAGGTACTACTACCAAGAAGCGCGAATAATGATCCACGATGGTCAAGGCATAGACATAACCGGACCGGCTCGGTGTCAACTTCACGTGGTCCATGGCTACCAGTTCAAGTGCTTGTTTGGTGATTATGGGCTGCAGTGGTGCTCTTTGGCTCTTTTGATCGTTCCTTCTGAGGTTGCACGGGCCACAGTTTCTACACCACTGTTCGATTGATTTTCTCATCCCGACCCAATAAAATCTTTCTCTCAGAAGTACTTCTAGCTTTTTCCAACCAAAGTGACCAGCACCATTGTGGTAAGCCTCGAGGACCATCCTCACATCTTGTTTAGGCACGATAATCTGCCAAACCGATTCATGTGTTTTCGGATTGGTGTATCTTCTACAGAGTTTCCCTTGATACAGGAACATTTTGCCTCTCTCTTTCCAGAGTTGATGCGTCTCTTCTGGGGCATCCTCATCGGGATATGCACTTTGCTCAGTCAATAGTTCCTTCACTAGCTTCACAGCCGGATTGCTATCTTGGGTGTCAGCCCATCTATGGTGTGCTAACGGATTAAAATTCTCTTCTTGTTGTTTCTGATAGGTATTTGACTGACGATGTTTTACCTTGGGCTGATGAAAGGCTGGTAGTTCAATTTCTTCAAGCTCCCCCATTTCTTCGTCTACATCTCTCAAGTGTGGCATCCGGGATAGGGCATCGGCATTTCCATTCTTGCGACCTGCTCGATACTTGATCACAAAGTTGTAATTAGATAACCGGGCTATCCATCGCTGTTCTAACGCACCTAATTTAGCCGTGTCTAGGTGGGTCAATGGATTGTTGTCAGTATAGACAATAAATTCTGCACCGGTCAAATAGTGTTTGAAACGTTCAGTCACAGCCCAAACTACTGCCAGTAGCTCCAATTTGAAGGAACTATAATTTTCAGAATTTCTTTCAGTAGGCCGGAGTTTTCTACTTGCAAAGGCGATGACTTTCTCCCAACCTTCTTGCTTTTGTGACAGCACCGCTCCCAATCCCACATTACTGGCATCGGTGTAGAGGATGAAAGGTTGATGGTAATCCGGGTACGCCAGAACTTCTTCTCCGGTTAGTGCCTTCTTTAGTTGTTCAAAGGAGTCTTCTCTTTCGTCGTTCCACTGAAAAGGAGGGTTTCGGTTTGAAGGTTTCTTCGTCTGCCCTATCAAAGCATCTTGCAAGGGCGCTGCCAATTTGGTAAATCCTTTTATAAATCTACGATAGTAACCCACTAATCCCAAGAATTGCCTCACTTCTTTTGCATTGGTAGGTCTTGGCCAATCCCTTATGGCAGTTATTTTCTCGGGATCCGGTGCTACTCCCTCCGAACTCACGATGTGCCCTAAGTATTGTACCTTTGGCTTGAGAAGGTGACATTTGGATGGTTTGATTTTCATACCATACTTGGATAAGGCTTCAAACACCTTTGCCAGGTCTGTTAAGTGCTGTTCGTAAGTCTTTGAGTAGACGATCACATCATCTAGGCACAGGAGGACGGTCTGGAAGTTCTTGTGTCCGAGGCAACATTCCATCAGTCGCTGGAAAGTACCGGATGCGTTGCAGAGTCCGAACGGCATGCGATTAAATTCGCTTAGACCCATTGGTGTGGTGAATGCCGTTTTTTCTTTATCTCTCTCAGCCACAGGGACTTGCCAATACCCGCTTGTTAAGTCTAAGGTAGAAAAATAATTAGCAGATTTCAAAGCAGTCAAGGACTCTTTTATCCTAGGCAAGGGATAGGCATCTTTATGGGTGATGATATTAATCCGCCGGTAGTCTACGCACATTCTCATGGTTCCGTCCTTTTTTTTGACAATTACCAGAGGGGCCGCCCAAGGTCTACAACTATCTCTTATTACCCCGGCCTGTTTAATCTCTCTCAGCATGTCCTTCGCGCATTGATAGTGAGCGGGCAGTATGGGTCTATATCTTTCTTTTATCGGGGGATGGTCACCGGTGGGGATTGTATGTTTCACCCCTTCTATCCGTCCGAAGTCCACTGGGTGTTTACTGAAGAGAAGACCTGTTCATATTCCGTCACTAATCTATACACCCCTTGTCTTTGATGGGTAGGTGTTGAATCTACACCCACATCTAGCTGTTGACACCAATCCTCCGATTCTCCATCTGAGCCGTTATTTTCCACCTGACAGGTCGATTCTAAGGGCTCAACGGTTGTGATGGCATTGTTGTCAACAGTATATAACTTTGCCACTGTAGCGTACCTTGGCAAAGTGACCTCTTCCTCTCCACAGTTCAAAAGTCGTACCGGCACCCGTCCCCGGTGTACCTCGACCACCCCTCGTGCCGTGAGTATAGTGGGCCTTGTGTCAGTGTACGCTGGTTCTATTAAGGCTTGATAGTCTCGTCCTTTAGTACCAATGGCCGCTCTACACCATACCAGCATTTCTGTTTTTGGTGGGATTACAATAGACGTTGGATCACTCACCCTCACACTGCCGATTTCTCCACCTGCAACTTCTATCTGTTGCCTTAACATTAATACTTTTATTTCCCTCCGGAGAACTCTCTGCTGGCAGGATCGGGCAGTTTCAGCAATTTGTTGTAAGACAGAAATAACTTCGGAAAAGCAGTTCTCTAACACATTCATTCCTATCAATACAGTTGGTTCACAGTTCTGTCGGTCAACATCAACGACAATTATACCCTGTTTCTTCAATTCTGCTTTACCAATCTTTATGGTCATCTCCCTGAATCCTAGTTTCGGTACCAACTTACCATTACTGGCCCATATATCTAGTTCAACATCAGAGGGTCCTTTATCAATATCTACCTCAGCCCAGTACCTCTTATAAAGGATATATGGTATAGATGAAATCTGGGAACCTGTATCCAGCAAAGCGTTGAGGGGAATTCCCTCCAGCACGATAGGGATGATGGGTCGTCCTCCGATGTACCTGTCGTGCCAGGGTGTTGGGCCTTGAAAATTCATTCCTGCGAAGCGGCCCGCATTCCCAGGGGATTCCCGTTTAAATCACAATTTCGTGCAAAGTGGCCTGGCTGCTGGCAATGGCGGCAAATGGGCTGTCCATCCGGTTGGTAGCGGTCACGGGGCTGTCCTCTCCATGTCGGGTATCTCCGGGACCTCATCCATGGAACATCCTCTCTACGGTTTGCCAACTCCATCTTGGGTTCTCTCATCTCCTGCATGGTTTTAGCCATTGAAGCAACAACATCAGTTAAAGAGTCAAGCTTTTGCTGAAGAGCCTCATTAGTAATGGGCCCCAGGGACTTAGCACTGGCACCGGACGTAGCTGATGTCACTGGCATTCCCCGTTGCTGAAGTGCATCTGCCATGGGTTGTGTGAGATCCTGATCCCGAGGTGCCTCTGCCAGCTGGAGACGTATAGCGCTCTCCTTTAATTGGGCAAATGTCAATTCAGGGTTCTTAAAAACAAGCATGCTCACATGCCCCCGGTGAGAAGGGGTGTAGAGTCCCTCAATAAATTGATCTCTTAGAAGTTTATCGGCTCCTGTGTTAAAAATGGGTTCAGCCAGTGTAAGTGATTTAAGGGCTTCCTGCAGGTTTAAGGCAAAATCTCTCACGCCCTCATTAGCTTTTTGTTTGCAATTAAAGAATCGTACTTTAGCTTTGCTGCTGGTAGGGGTTTCAAATGTAGCTTTTAATCCAGCAAATATGCGTTCAACAGTACCTTTTAGATCAGTTGCCCATGCCATGACTTCTCGCTTAGCATGGCCACTTAACTGCATCATCAGGAGACTAACACGCTGAGCTTCACCCACGGGGAACATATCAAAATGAGCCAGCATCTTTTCCCTGAAACCGTCAAGGGTATTAGGTTCACCTTCATACATTGGAAGCCACGGGCCACCCAGGGTATATGGCATCAACACCGGCATGATGGGCACCACTCCTTGCACTGCTGCGCTGCCAGGCTCTCTATCGACACTCTGTCTTTCAGCTGCATTAGCATCGCCGGGTGCTGCGGCGTCTCCGTGCTGCGACATACTGCACCCCCTTAGTTAATCCAGACCCCTCCGGTCCCAGCTTCTGTCTAGATAATGTAGATTCGTTCCTCTGTGCAGCAGGATGACAATGACACGCCCCCTGCTGCCTCTAACTGCCGCACACTCTGTGATGGTGGATTTTGAAGTTTTTCAGTTAGACTGGGGCTTGGGTAATGACGTAGCTCGATTAACAGTTTTGTGCCTAACGGTTATGAGATGATTACATCAGGGGATGGCGGCCATTTTTACCCCATTATAACCAATGGAGAAAAGTCACTTTCAATAGTTTTCAATGGGGAACGGGATTTTCTTTAACAAAGTCAATTTCCATGATTTTTCATCCAAATTTTCACAGTTTCAGACTCCAATTACGGCACACAATACCCGGTGTATGGGCTGGCCCAATCCTGTTCGTGACGCCAGTAGTGACGCCCGGGAGACCGAGGTACCCAGCACCAGATCAATGAGGTCCGTCTCTTGAGGGGGATGTCACTAGTGACTAGACCCGGTGCTGTGACCTCAGGCGATGCACAATGGAAGGGATATCATGAAGGAACAGACACTTACTTGATCAGCAGCAGGTCCTCTCAGCTGTGATGACCCCGATCCTGGATTGATGGCTATTGTCCAAATGAAAGACTGAGGCGCTGAAACGTTTAACCAGTTTACTTCAACAAAGAGGGATTTGCAACCAATACTGTCACCGGAGTCTGTTTAAGAACTCTGAATTACTTTGACCTTGTCAGGATTTCCACCTCTTATTATGCGCAATTTCTGTATGGCCCTGCTGCTGTTTGTGAACTGACTGCCGACCCAATCTGTCTCTTCTGTGCTCTGGTTCGACGGACAATCCGAGTCCTTTTTTTTGTCGGCTTACCCCCTCTGGGAGTACCGCTGAACTCTGTGTCTGTTGCTGCGTCTTACCCTGGTGAAGCTGATATCACCTCACTTCCTTCCGGTTGCTGTATTATATGTAATGAATATAGCCACGGATCCGGTATCCATCTCTGCGCCTATTCTGGGTAGAGGTTACTGCTACCCGGTTCTCACAGTGTCCTTTTTCTCTATTCCTCTTTTCCTACTATGGGTATTACGGGCCTATAATCCGTCATAGGGCTGTTAGGAGTTCAGTTATACGACCTCTCACTTTCAGCTCCTCAACCCAACTGCCAGTCCTTTTCTCAGACCAGAATAGATCAAGGGGAGTCTCTGTAGCTCCCCCTTCTGGCCAGAGATGGTAGTGCAGTCTTGCTATTTTAATATTTGTATTTGGTGTCAATAACTATTTTTGTGGCAAATACCCCTAGGGGCGCCACATCTGCAATCCATAATATGGAGGTCCCATGACGATCCCAGTCTTCTTCATCCAATCAATGAAGCTCTGTTCAGAGAATACAGTTCCATAGACTGGAGCAACAGCCACTGCCGGGTCTGACACTGTGCTAAGTGAGACCCGGCTGCTGTGAACTGAGGTGATGTTAGTAAGGTGACCTCAGTTCATAAGGGCCAGTTCTCATGATATAGAGGGCCAGTGCCGGAATGATGAACGACCGCTCATCAGTCCTGCACTGGTGCTGTGGATTTTGAGAACTGGCTGCTATGAAAAGAGGTGACCTTATTGATGTCACCTTAGTTCACAGTGGCCGTTATCACACTGTGCAACCCATCAGACTGATGAGCGTGAGAACCGGTCACCATGAACTGAGGTCACTTTACTGATGTCACCTTAGTTCACAGCAGCTGGTTATCATGGTGCACAGCACCAGTGCCTGACTGATGAGCAGTTGTCCATCAGTCTGGCACAGGCACTGTACATCATGAGAATGGCTGTTATGAAATGCTATGAGCTTACTGATATTACCTCAGCTCACAGTGGCTGGTTATCATGTTGCACAACGCGAGTGCTGCAGTGATGAACGACTGCTCATCAGTCCAGCACTGATGCTGCGCATCGTGAGAACTGGGCACTATGAACTGATGTGACCCTACTGAGGTCACCTCAGTTGACAGTAGCCAGGACTCGCATAGTACAGCGCCAGACCCAGCATTGGCTGCTGCTCCAGTCTATGGAGCTGTATTCTCTAAACAGAGCTCCATAGACTGAACAAAGAAGACTGGGATTGTCGTGGGACCTCCATATAATGGATTACGGTAGACTCTGTGGATTTCTTTAAAATAAATGAGGGTCTTTGTGGTAATTGCTGGGGAGTTTTTTTAAATAAATATATTTTTTAGTGTGTTTTCTTCTGTTTTTACTTACTGGGTTAATAATGTTTGATAAGTGACTTTCCATTACTAACCCGTGGGCTTTATGTCAGCTGACATTAACCCCTTCACGCCGTGGCCCTTTTTGTTTTTGCATTTTCGTTTTTCACTCCCCTCCTTCCCAGAGCCATAACTTTTTTATTTTTCTGTCAATATGGTCATATGAGGGCTTATTTTTGCGTGAAATTGCAAAAAAAAGTGCAATCCCACTCTGTTTTTTTGTTTGACTTTTTTGCTAGGTTCACTAAATGCTAAAACTGACCTGATATTATGATTCTCCAGGTCATTACGAGTTCATAGACACCAAACATGTCTAGGTTATTTTTTATCTAAATGGTGAAAAAAATTCTAAACTTTGCTAAAAGAAAAAAAAAATCCATTTTCTGATACCCGTAGCGTCTCCACTTTTCGTGATCTGGGGTCGGGAGAGGGCTTATTTTTTGCGTGCCAAGCTGATGTTTTTAATGATACCACTTTTGTGCAGACACGTTCTTTTGATCTCCCGTTATTGCATTTTAGTGCAATGTCGTGGAGTCCAAAAAAACGTAATTCTGGGTTTTCACATTTTTTTCTCGTTATGCTGTTTAGCGATCAGGTTAATGTTTTTTTATTGATACATCTGGCGATTCTGAACGCGGCGATACCAAATATGTGTAGGTTTGATTTTTTTATTGTTTTATTTTGGATGGGGTGAAAGGGGGGTGATTTAAATTTTTATATTTTTTTTTATTTTTTTCATATTTTTAAAAACATTTTTTTTTTACTTTTACCATGCTTCAATAGCTGGCACAACTCGATCGGCTCAGCTACATAGCAGTGATCATCAGATCGCTGCTATGTAGCTGAAATGCAGGCTTGCTATGAGCGACGACCACAGGGTGGCGCTCACAGCAGGCCAGCATCAGTAACCATAGAGGACTCAAGGACCTCTATGGTTACCATCCTGATGCATCGCCGACCCCCGATCATGTGATGGGGTCGGCGATGCGCTCATTTCCGGCCACGCGGCCGGAAGTGGTAGTTAAATGCCGCTGTCAGCATTTGACAGTGGCATTTAAGAGGTTAATAGCAGCAGGTGAATTGCGATTTCACCCGCCACTATTGCGCGCACATGTCAGCTGTACAAAACAGCTGACATGTCACAACTTTGATGTAATTTTTTGAGTCTTTTTTAGGGTGTCCCCATTTTTAATAGGCAGCAAAAGCAAAGCAGAGAGCCATGGGATGATATTAATAGGCTGGAAAGGTAGTTGAATTTTGACCCCTTCCCAGAATAATAAGACCAGTTCTCAGCTGTCTGCATTCCCTTGACTGGTTATTAAAAATATGGGAGACACCATGTTATTGTATTTTTTAATTTATGTATTGATTAGTATTTTTCATTTATTCATTAGTAATAAATAAATAAAGGAAAAAACAACACCGTGGGGTCCCCTCTATTTTTAATAACCAGCTAAAGGAAAGGAGACAGCTGTTGGCTGATATTAATAGTTTTAATATGCCCATAGTTATTGGTCCATTTCCAACCTAAAAATATCAGCCTGCAGCTGTGCCAGGAGTAATGCATTGTATTTGATGTGCCAATTCTGATGATTAGGATGAGCCCTTCATGATTGCCCTGGTGCAGTGGAAATTGGAGTAATTGTTTTTTGGAGTTAGTAACGGAGAGAGGTCAGTCAGACACCCACATTACTAACCCAATAGTAAAAATACATAAATGCACACACAGAAAAACATTTTTATTTGTTTACAGACCCCCACACTAGCCCTGGTTTACCCATCATTTAACAAAATTATCCCACAAAGTAATCCAAATCCATCATTTTCTTTGTCTCTAGTGCCTGTGGATAGCAGTAAAGCTACCACTATGCACAGGTGCCAGCTGATGAATACCTGCTTTCGCTGTTATCACAGATTAGGAGATGCTCATGACCATAGTAGTCATCAGCTGGAGCCTGACCGGCGGTAACCTGGTCACCGCCAGTGACACCCGCTGGCTTACACACTGTCCTCTGTGTGACAGCGTGGGAACAATACCCAGCGGCTGTGACTGGTGATGATATTAGTAAGGTTAACGCCAATCAGAGCCAGTGTTTCGCACTGTCCCATGAATGACATAATGGGAACTGCTGGATGTTTGAGGCCCCCATTGATTTCAATGGAGTTCGGGTTCGGGATCAAGCTTGGGAACCAGAGCGGTACTTTTTTAAACTTCAGCATAACACGAACATCCATAAATTTGCTCATCCCTAATCCAAAATGGCCCTGGGTGTAATGTAAAAGACTTGGTATAGGTAACATGCTTGAACGTTCAAAAAAGATCTTTAATGTTCAAAGGAATGATAGAAAACAAAGAATGCATCATCAGAGGCAAAATGCTATGTGTGAGGAATTCTAAAAAAAAGTCTTCAACTTTCGTAAAACCATCAAGGCTGATTCAGCTTTATGTCATTCTTTTCATTAAAAGGGTTTATGTGGAATTCTTAAGATAAGAAAGACATATTCTCTCTATTCAAATACAATCTTGTTAATCTTACGAAGACCATAGTTTAACTTTTATTTAGGTGCAAACAAATTAAATTTACTTTTATTAAAGCACATGACATGTTTACCTTTTATAAAATATCGTACTATTTTGGCATTAAGCTTATTTCTACCACTGAGAATCTCATGAATCTCACCCTTTGAATTAGATGGGTAAGGTTTATGAGCTTTAATAAACTTGACTTGTTTTCAGAGTATAACGTAAAGCCTTTCTGTACTTGAGCGTCATCATATAATCCATGGTTATTGTAGGTACTCACTATGATCAACTGCCTATACAATCCATCAAGCAGTATAACGCCCAAATTATCTCCAGCACTAACAAGCAAAATCCACAGAGCAGCAAAACAATCCTCTACAGCAACATCAAGCAAACATAAGAGTGCAACACAAAAAAACTCCTCTAAAACTACCACATATCATGATGTAGCCCAAAATACCTCTCTAGCAGAGTCCAACAAATACCACAAAGCAGCACAAAAGATGGATATCTAATGATATGATCAACTGTGCAGCTTGAATCACTTTAGCTCCAATGTAAAATTTTCAACAATGCATGAAAAGTACTGATCTTCACTAATCATTTAGGCTATGTTCCCTTGGTAAGTGCTTTACGCTTGAAAAAAATGCAAGCAACCTATTTTACTTATTGGGTGCAGAAATGGTGCAGAAAATCTGCAACATCAAAAACTCACCAGAAGCTCATTGTGGGAACGTAGCCATAAAGTGATTTTATTTGGCTGCCCTGGGTTTGGTTGCAAACCCTGCACCTAGTAAAGTTATCCTCCCCCTTTCACTGGTCTCTGCTACCTTACCTCCTTGTCATCCACATCTGACGGTGAAAGTGTCAACACTGTTGAAACCAACAGCCAGGTCTGACTAATATGACAATTGCTGTCACAGTCATATGTAATCACATGTAGATTGTGCACCCTTCCATACTATGGACAGACATACCAGTAGTGCAACCAGTGCAGTCACACAGGGGAGCAAAAGTTAAGGGCATCCACTTCCTGTTCCAAAGGAAATGGAATTGTGTATTATGTGGAACTATTAGCAATGCATAATAATAATTAGGCACTAAATGGCCCATATATTGTTTTTGTGCAGAGTCCCAATTCTATGTGCCCACTCCTAGAAATACAGACTAAGGTCAGGAGTCCACTAGCAAATCACATCCGATGAGAGGGCATTCGATGTGCTATGATAATGACACTTCTGCTCTGCTGTGAGCATTAGCCAGGTGTCAGCGCTCTGTGCTCCGATGCTCTCACATGAGAGGATTACAACAGGAGCTGTGAAGGAGACAAAGAAATTAATTTCTCCATCTCCTCCATTGTTGCGGGAATCGCACTGCACTAGTGTGATATCCGAGTGCAGTGCGATGCTTCACACGCACCCATAGACTTATATGGGTGCGTCCGATCCAAATTCAGTTTGCAATTGCAGCATGCTGCATTTTTTTTCCTGCCCGATCGTGATCCGATCATAGCAGGAAAAAAACGTAATTGAAAACATAACAATAGGATTAAATTGGCATGAATGCAATGTGATTTTTAACCGGATTGCACTCGTCTGATTTCATCGCAAGTGGGAGCAAACCCTAATCGACATATAAGCCCTGCAACAAGTCTTGGAGGTGGATATAATTTTGTTGACTATCTTCTGTGCCTTCCCTCTGTGATACTTTGTCACTAGTGGTGAGCGAATACATTCAGCACTATTCGTTACTCGCATGAATAGTATGGTATCCGGACTATCCATTACTCAGCGAATAACAGCCTGTTTGGCACTTTATTTGCAGCCTATGAACATGCTGGGCTGGGTTGCCAATCACAGTAATGGCGGCGCCAACTTTGGTGTGACATTACTGTGATTGGCTGGCCTTCCAGCTTCAAGGACTATTTAAAAGCTGCAGACGCCATCTTACGCACATTACAGCCAGAAACTGCGTAGTTTCAGCGTAAAGGTACCTTCACACTGAGCGACTTTACAACGAGAACGACAGTGATCCGTGACGTTGCAGCATCCTGGATAGCGATATCGTTGTGTTTGACACGCAGCAGCGATCTGGATCCTGCTGTGATATCGTTGGTCAGAGCTAGAAGTCCAGAACTTTATTTGGTCGTCAGATCGATGCGTATCGTTGTGTTTGACAGCAAAAGCAACGATGCCTGCAATGTTTTAAAATGGTAACCAGGGTAAACATCGGGTTACTAAGCGCAGGGCCGCGCTTAGTAACCCGATATTTACCCTGGTTACCATTGTAAAAGTAAAAAAAAACAGTACATACTCACCTTCTGATGTCTGTCACGTCCCCCGGCGTCCACAGGGTTAAACTGCTTTTGGCAGGAGCGCTGCTAAATGCACGCACTGCTACCGAGAGCTTCCCTGCACTGACTGTCAGTGCCGGCCGTAAAGCAGAGCACAGCGTTGAAGTCACTGCTGTTACTGCCGGGTGCCGGCGCTGACACATTCAGTGCAGGGAAGCCGCTGGCGGGGGACGTGACAGACATCAGAAGGTGAGTATGTAATGTTTTTTTTTTTACTTTTACAATGGTAACCAGGGTAAATATTGGGTTACTAAGCGTGGCCCTGCGCTTAGTAACCCGATGTTTACCCTGGTTACCCGGGTGCTGCAGGGGGACTTCGGCATCGTTGAAGACAGTTTCAACGATGCCGAAGTCGTTCCCCTGATCGTTGGTCGCTGGAGAGAGCTGTCTGTGTGACAGCTCCCCAGCGACCTAAACAGCGACGCTGCAGTGATCGGCTCGTTGTCTATATCGCTGCAGCGTCGCTGAGTGTGATGGTACCTTAAGGAGAGTGAAAGTAGCATCTGGAGAGTGACAGGAGGTTATAGTGAGCATTATTTATTCCAAAAAGCTCTTTTAAGAGCTGAAGATTGTGAAGAGATTTCTTGCTTGTTAGGTGGAGATTTAAGTAGGGAGAGATTTAATAGGAGGGAGGTTGAAAGCAGCTCTCTGCTATTTTCCACTTAAAATACAGTTGTGTGACGGGCGCAATATGGGTAGAGATAATTGTACGTGACAATTTAGCAGGGGCAATAATCTTCATTGCTCCGCATTTGGAGAGTGTCAGCAAGGCGATTGAAAAAAAATCATAATTTTCTATTATTTTAAAATTGAGCGTATTACTTAGTGTTCATCTATGCGTACCCCATATGGGTATTGTTTTGCACTTTTTGAAACCTTTGCACAATGTACAATGTTGATACTTGTACTCTATATCTCTACCTCTTGTAATAACTATATACAAATCAAGAGGGGCAGAAATTAAACCCCCACCCATATGAAGCGAACCATAAATATATTAAAAATTAATGTTTATTAGAAAATCTGATAAAATATTTAAAAATTGCCACATATCCATATTGCACATAAGCATACCCCAGGGGGACTAGCGACAGACCAAAGTTTACAAAGTGCACAATGCAAAATCATAGAATCATATTATCTTTACCCTACGCAGGTCACATAAGTGGTGTAATATAATTAAAATGCATAATTTAGATTGTCATGAGAAATGCCTATCAACAAACCATTAAATATGTGCTCAAAGCATCAATTCTGGTAAACATCCCAGGACACAATGACTTCTTTTACATACATGTTTAAAACCACTTAAGTGTGATACACTGCTAAGAACTAGATTAAATACACAAGCGACATATCCTGTTAAAAAAGATAAAGAAACACATACAGAATACAGATAACATTACCTATTGGTGGATAGAGTGAGAGTAGTGCTCATGTTTGATGATATACACGAAAAACAGCCGCACTCAAGTCTTTGCGTTTATGTAGAAAATTTTAGTTGCTTTTATTCATGTGCACAGGCACCACCAAATAATTTATAAAGAAAAAAGCGGATGATTGCAGACAACAAGGTTAACGTTTCGACCAGGCACGGTCTTTCTCAAAACCTCACTGCAAAATACATATATGGTATAAGTGTGCTGTACAAACATACATGTGCAAAAAGAGGTGAAATACAATTAAGCATAAGGAGGAAAAAACAAAGCAAAACAAACAATTTCCAATAAAAACACAGAAAATATATACAGCTCACAATATGCTAGATAAGGACTCGTCCTAGTCCAAAGGCAATTAGTCATAACATATTAAGGTATCATGAAGCCAGGATAAAGTAAGGATCACTGCAAAAAATAATCTGTAAAAAACGCACTTATGCTGAAGCAAAATTTAGAGCCTAGGTACAAATAGATACAGGTAAATAAAATAGATCAAGCCGCCATAATAATGTACTGACCTTATGTAAGAGGAGTGAATGAGAAAATAAGGGTATAGGAGGAGAGTCCCAAAGAACTAGGGAGAGAGAGGAGAGGTCATGGTTAAATATATATTAAAAGCTGATAAAACAAGGGAGGCAAAGGCCATTAGTTGATATGGAAACCGCAGTTTGACCTGCTCCAGGTAGAGTTCAGAGGTAGTGTGTCCGTCTCATTGGTGATGCAGTGGCTAGTGTGCAGGGAGTTGGCGCTTTAAATAGGGTGCCGATGTACTGACATCAGGTGTAAGCCGGCGTGCAGCTCTGTGAGCTGAAAAAGAGGTCTGCACCACAATGTTGTGTGTGCGCCACCCCCGGCGCATGCGCAATGGATGCCGGGGCCGAGGACATGTACTGCAGCTGCGCAATAAGTGCAAGGGAGCCGGGGCATGCACAGTGCATACCGAGCGGCCAGACTTAATAGCGCTTGCGCAGGAGAATATCTCAGATGTTTACATGTTATGTGTGCACCAATGTAAGCGGCAAAGGGGAGGCTGGACTTCCATACGCTGGGTGTAGTAGGCATGGTCATAGGGGTGGAGGCGATCAGTGTATATGAAAAGAAAAAAAAGGGAAGGGAAATAAGGAGAAAAGGAAGGGGGAAGCAGTACAGAAGGAATAATAATAAGAAGGAATAATAAGAAGAACTAATAATAAGAAATAATAATATAATAATAATATTCCTCCTTATGCTTAATTGTATTTCACCTCTTTTGCACATGTATATTTGTATAGCACACTTATACCATATATTTATTTTGCAGTGAGGTTTTGAGAAAGACAGTGCCTGGTCGAAACGTTAACCTTGTTGTCCGCAATCATCCGCTTTTTTCTTTATAAATTATTTGGTGGTGCCTGTGCACATGAATGAAAGCAACTAAAATTTTCTACATAAACACAAAGACTTGAGTGCGGCTGTTTTTTGTGTATATTTGACTTTGGATGTCCAGCCAGCACCTCCCTTCCTGAACTTTACAGTGTGCACATCATATCTCCCTCATGGTTTGATGATAACCCCCTGTGACCCGACGCGCATTTCACCCTTCTACTTCTTCCCGAGTGCCCCTGTTAACTGGCTATGTCACTTGTGTAATGTGTAATTGTGCAATGGTGGAACTTGTACTGCCTATCTCTACCCCTTGTTATAAGTGCTAAATGTATTGTGACGTCCCCAACACAGTCTCTTTCAGCATGTATGATACAGACACCTTGGGTAATTTTTGGAAAACTTTGCACATTGTCCAATGGTCATATTTCTACTCCCTATCTGTACCTCTTGTAATAGCTTTGAAGTGTTTTGTGAGGTCCCTATATTGGTGCCTTTCAGCGTGTATGATACAGACCCCTTGGGTAATTTTCAGAAAAGTTTGCACATTGTGAAATGGTGAAACTTGCACTCCCTATCTTTACCTATTGTAAAAACTGCAAAATGTATTGTGAGGTCCCCATCACAGTCTCTTTCAACGCCTATGATACAAAAGTTTCTACTCTCAATCTCTATATACTATATTTTATTTTTATAATTTTTTAATGTGTTGCCCTTCTCACTGTCTCTTTAAGCATGTATCTGGTAGCCTGATGTTGCTTTTTGGGTCTGCAATTGGACATTTTGGAACATAAATTCATTAATATGCTCCACGCAATTTTCCAGGTTTTAGCCTTACACAGAATAATAATATGAGTAATGAAACATGCTCAATATGTATTCTGCTAGTTCGAAAATCTTACCCACATATCCCTTTATAAAGAGAAATTCTACATAATACCTCTGTTAGCAAACGTCATAAGCTCATATACGCAGCATCCCAGTAGGTGGGCAGAATGCCTGGGTACAAAATATGAGTCTGATGGTGAAACCAATGGCCCTTCCCCTGTGTTACATCATTCCCACTTTGCTGTCCAGGAAGGGGGCGCTGAGGCCTGCTGTCCACAACCTGCAGTTACACAGACACAACAGTCAGCAACCACTTCCAGTTCGCTGTCCAGCGCAGCATTCAGTTGCCCCTTGTCAGCATATATGTCTGTTCACAAATTATTAGTTAGATAGGGCATACATATTCGTTAGCAATTTACATTGTTCGGTGCTGGACAAAGACCATTGACAACTTTTCCAGGCTCCTAAGTGAGGATTGTGTCTATTTATTAAACTGTTGCTTCCCTTACATTGACTAAATTTGGGTCCACAAAATGGTGGTGGGGTATTGGCCAGTTTCTGTATATTTTAAGCATGTCTAAGAGACTGGGTGAATATGATCCATTGACCTATTTAGGCCGCAGCCTTACACACATTGGGACATGGTCATTGCCAAGCAAAGGCCTTTACCTGAGCTCTGTCACCTGAGTAATACACTCCACAGACCTCGTCACTCTCTGGGACATATCCTGTAATTACTCCATTGTTGCTCAAAGCCATGCAAAAGATACATTCTGCCTGGTTGGGTAGTTTCCAGAAGAAGTGCGTAGGCTCGTGCAGATCGGTCAATGGCACGCTTGGCTCTTTTCCTTGAGGAGGCTGCTTCCAAGTAAAATGAGCCTTGTACATGGGTTTCAGGCCTGACAGACTGACCACAACACTGGCCCTCGCTTGCATACACTGTAATCAGAATTTAATTCTAATGCTTTTGTTGTCTTGTAGAATCAAATTTATTGATATTGATCATACAGCTTCCCCAACTCCTGTATTATAGTCACCTTACAGCGGCTTCACCCGCTATGATATTGGTTCCATTGGGATCCAGTGGCAAAAATGAACTGTGGACCTAATAAAACACAGGTTTCAAAGCACATGGTGTCCCTCTGAAAATTTAAAGCGAGGGCCCCATAATGACATTGCGGTGGACATGGTGGTAGGGGTGGGCAAAACCCAAAATTCAAATGGGCATGTTTGAAATGGCATTGTAAAGGCATGGGGAATATGTATTCCACTATTTTGCTAATTATTTGGCATGAGGGAGGAACCTCCCGAATGTAGGAGTGAGAGCCCTCACAAGCGTTAAAAGAAAAACTAAAACCAAAATGCTAAATGCTGAACATATGCTAAAGGGGAGGTATAATTTTTTTTTAGTTTTTTTTGCATTATATGCCTGTAATTATGAAGGAAAAAATGTTTCTAAGCATTTTTCCTTTTAAAAAAAAAATCTGGTTTGGTTTGGTAGGTCTTTTTAAAAATCCGTAAAATCGGCACAATAGTCAGACATTATTCCCAGATACCATATGTATCAGTTTCAGCTTTTTTCTCATGCTGTTTGTTGGGTCCAGCAGAAAAATATTCAGCTTTGTCATTGACTTGCAATGGATTCCTTATTCGGTACAAATCCACGAATATTAGAAATTATTTGTGCCGATTTTCCCGAATCCGAATATTTCACTATTCGATCATCACTATTTGTCACTATAAGGGTATGTACATCTCTTGGCAGGAAAAACACAGTGTAACATATGAATATTTTTGTTAGGTGTTTTAGGTGTAGATTTTTCCCCACTTACTAGTATGGATGAAATCTGCAGCAAAAATGCAGAAAAAATTGACTTGCTGCAGATTTAAATCTGTAAGTCAAAAATAAGCAAAGAATACTCGTATCTGGCTTCGGGAAACCCTTTCAGTTTTTTGACAAATCTGCACAGAAAAAAGGTGACAAAAACATAGCCTAAGTGTATCGCCAGTGGAGTAGGCGAATTATCACCTTCGGCGTCTGCACTGGCAGCAATTCCAGGCCATACTCACTAACATTTCAAGTCCCCAAATCTGGACATGAAATATCCACCCCCAAAATTCCCTGAAATTAACCAAGAACAACCACTTCTACTTTGCCAAATTGTAACATCAAAAGGAAACATATCATAGCGTAACATTTTACGCCATTAAACATTGTAAACAATTGTCCCTGTTAGGAATGTGTTCAGACACCTTGTGTAAGCCCTTGTTTACTTTTCCACTGTAGTTATTACTTTAGTAATGCTTCTATTAGTTTAACTTCGATAACAGCATTTATCATCAGCAAGGACACAAATGCAACTTATGCAATGACTTTGAGAAACCTTTTGCTTTATCTTTTCAATGATAACTGATCGTCAGCGGGAGCATTGTTGGTTTCAAAACGGATGAAAACATTCTTTTCTTTTATTTAAAATGTAGACCGAGTATGTTTACTGAGTTGTTCAAGGCTAGTATCTGTAGAATGATGACCTTAGTCCCTGACCCTGGTTTTCATTACATACAGTGCTTGGATGCTGACAATTCTACCATTTTGTTATTCTGTTCACAAGCAAGCTGTCACATTATGACTCTGTACAAACTTCCCGATAACTTACATCTTCGTTGGTGTCTGTTTTAATGCTATTGTTAAAGTTACAGTCACATATATTTATGGCTTACTTTAGTGTGGGGTGGCGGAACGGTTTAATAGCTTCCATACTAATTCAATCCTGGGAAAATTATCCTTTAGACTTTTGCTTCATAAAGATGATCCAGGATAAAACATGCATATATACTGAGCAGAAGTTCTTCTTAAAATGTGATACTTGCCAAACTTACTATTGAGGCACCTCTGGGTTGGTAAAGTTCATCAGTATTTGGAAGCCAATAGGAGAAAAATACAGAAGTGGTGACTAGAGATGAGGGAATTTGATCGGGTCCCTGCTTTTTCGGCAAGCTATAGCTCCTGTTTGTTGGGCTCTCCATGCATGTGTTGTGACTGTGACACAGCCGTGACACATGCTGCTGTGGCGCCGATCAGTTGATTGGCTGGCGCGATCCAGGAAGCCGGGTCCCCTCTGCAGGCAAGCGCTATAGATTGCAAAATAAGAGAGAACTCGAGCAAACTCGCTCATCTCTAGTGGTGACGTGTTTCTATTATACTTTTCCTCTGATTGTTCCTCTCCTATTTTTGGCTTACAAATACTGATGTAAAATACTGACCAAATACTGAACGTGTGAATATGCCCTCATTCAGAGTTCAGGAGACAAAGGAAAGATAGATTGAGCAAAATATTTTATTTTGCAATTGATTTCCACTACATATGCAAAGGCCTTTTTTTCAGTCTGGTAACACCAAAGCGAAACTATTCATAATTAGAGATGAGTGAATTTGTTCAGTTTTTGTCCCCGAATCTGATTTTGACATATTTGTGCCGTATTCGAACACTACTAGTGCTGAATGTATGTTTGATGATCATATTCGCAACTTTCTACTCCCATTGACTCTAATGACGTTTGGCTGTGTTCGACGAATATTGTAAAAACAATATTCGATGCCGGCAATGACAATGACATAGTATCAAACTGGAGAAATTTGTGGATATCAACTGCGCTGCTGTACAAATCAGGATCCGCATGTTTGTAGGAAAGAATTGTTGGTTTATTCACTCAACGTCAATTCTTTCCTACAACCGAGTTGATCGTGATTTTTACAGCAGCACAGGTGATATCCACGAATTTCTCCAGTTTGATACTACTGTACGTTCCTTGGTCATCGGATCCGTTGACCAGTGGATCTGCAGCAGCTGTCAACTTTGATGAGTAAAGATATGTCAGGTGAGCGCAATCTGATTGCATACCATACTATCTCCACCAGATAAGACCCTATTTGCGCTTTTTCTCTCCTACAATATTTCATATTACCCGTTAATCACATGGCATACATAAAACCATAAAACACTTGTCATGTATGTTTGCCCATAGTTTGTATTTGTGTGTTCTATTTTGACTGTGCATCTTCAATTCTTTCTATGATCATGTTGGATAATGCAATTGCTTTAGATTAAGCAGGAACGATGTGCAAACTCCAAAGTTATCATGCCTTCTTAATAAGTTATGGCATAAAACAGACGCAACTCCTGTTGTGTATTCCAATTATTGGATAGTAAAAAAGCAACAAAACCTTGTAATAGTGATTTTTCGATTTGATTCAGAAAGTTTAGCACAGCAGGAAAGTTGGCTTTTCACCTAAATTGTGTGCTCTATCTCAAATTGGCAGACTTTTTTCATGTTGCTTTCATATATATATATGTATAAAGTTAATAACTATGGTGAGGGTGTAAAATGAGAGACCATGCTGGAAACAACATGCATAATATGCATTAGAAATGACATATGCTGGAATGCTATTTTATTTCGCTGTATGAAAATTGTATCAAGTCTGTGAAACTTTCGCTGCTCACATAGGAGCATAAAAATAGCATAAATAGCGCTTAATTGAAGAGATTAAGGTTGCAGATATTAGCAGGAGACTCCAGGAAAATTCATTAGGTGATGACTTTTAATAGGAATAATTGTGTTCTTAATCATAATTGTGCAGCAATTAAAAAAAGAAACACAAAGAGGACTAATTGCAGACTAGAGAAGCCAAGCAGTTTGCAGAACTGAAGTAGAAATTACACTACAAAGAGCTGGTGGAAATTCTTCTGTAATTGCTATTGAAACTGTAAAGTGAACTCTGTTATTTACACGTTCAACTCTTTTTTTACAGTATAGATGTTGATATACAATGTGCAATTTTTTTTGTTTTCCATTTCTCTGAAGTAAATGATCTTTTGTGCCTCTCTGCTCATCGACATGACTCATATGACTATAATTGTAAGTTTTCTTTTTACATAACTCAAAATCATAAATTATTATTATAAACTTTACCGTGTAAATCTTGGCAAAAAGGCAGTGACTTAAAGGTGTGGTTCAAAATCCAGATATCCAAATTAATTTTCATCCCTAATCACTTTTTATTTGATGCCATATTCTAACCTATTTTCTAATATACTTGAATCAAAAATTCCATCCTTTCCTAACTGCACAATCTAGTTGCTTTTCTCTCTTTTTTTCCTACTTCTTTTGATGATGCTTTGTTTGAGAACTCCAGTTTCTGAGATACCCAAACGAATGGTCCTCGGGGGGTAGAGGCTGCGGGTTCTGCCGCCGCCCCTGCCTCCTTCCTGAAACAAAGCGTCATCAGTGACATTCATTTCAGGGACTGTGCTAGTTCGCTAGTGATGTGCAGTGTGCGAGGTGCACTCTCTCATTGGCTCAGTTCAGCAGTAACAAACCGACAGCAGAGTGTGTTGTCATAAAACCCACAGTGTAGAGACAGGTGCTAGCCCCCACAAAAAACGTCACTGGTCTCTCCACGCCATGTATTCTGATATCGGGCTCTGTTGCCTGCTTGTTATTGGTGATCTGAGACAATTCGCACATCACACAGTTTACATCACGCAGGGACTAGCCCAGCCCTTGAAACCCTTGGCTGTTATGGTTACCCCAATGACCATGGGAAAAAAATACAAAACGGACTAGCTCTCGGGTGATGGAAACTAAGGTCGACCGTGACCTGAACCTGACCCAACACTTACAGTAGCCGGGGGATGTACCTACGATGCCCTAGACACCACGCGCCAGCCGGAGATCTAACTACCCCTATAAGAGGAATATACAGGCCTACCTTACCTCCAGTGAGGAACCCCAAAAGATGATAGTAGGCCCCCACAGATATTGACGGTGAGTTCAGAGGAAATGACATACGTAGGATGAACAGCAGATTTAGCACAGTGAGGTCCGCTTACTAGATAGCAGAAGGACAGGAAAGAGTTACTTCACGGTCGACCTAAAAATCACTATTCAAAAACACCATCCAGAAATTACTTTAAACTCCAGTGACAACTCATGCCACTGGAGTAGTAATTTTCTGTCCACAAGAGCTTCCAGCACTGAAGAGTCACATTGCAGATAGCTGGACAAAAATAGCAAAACAAGAAACAAAATTCAACTTAGCTGAACTGGAACTTGAGGCAGGTGAATGCAACAGAATGCTACTAGCACATTGTTGGCCGGCATGTGACTAACAGCCAAGCAGCCTTAAATAGGAAACTCCCCAAGAGGGTGGCGACAGGTAATCAGAGATGGAGGAAGGCACATAAGAGACACTACCATAACAGACCACCGGGGGAGCCCACAAACCGAATTCACAACAGTACCCCCCCCTTAAGGAGGGGGCACCGAACCCTCACCAGAACCACCAGGGCGACCTGGATGAGCACTATGAAATGCACGAACCAAATCGGGAGCATGAACATCGGATGCTGTCACCCAAGAATTATCCTCCTGGCCATAACCTTTCCACTTAACCAGATACTGAAGTTTCCGTCTGGAAACACGGGAGTCCAAGATCTTTTCCACCACATACTCCAATTCACCCTCAACCAACACAGGAGCAGGTGGATCAGCAGAAGGAACAACCGGTACCTCATACCTCCGCAATAATGACCGATGGAAAACATTATGGATATTAAAAGATGCTGGGAGGTCCAAACGAAAGGACACAGGATTAAGAACCTCCAGAATCCTATAAGGGCCGATAAACCGAGGCTTAAACTTAGGAGACGAGACCTTCATAGGAACAAATCGAGAAGACAGCCACACCAGGTCCCCAACACAAAGACGAGGACCAATACGCCGATGACGATTAGTGAACTGTTGAGTCTTCTCCTGGGACAACTTCAGATTGTCCACAACCTGTCCCCAAATCTGATGCATCCTATCAACCACAGCATCCACTCCAGGACAATCCGAAGACTCCAATTGACCGGACGAAAACCGAGGGTGAAACCCTGAATTACAAAAAAATGGAGAAACCAAAGTGGCAGAACTAGCCCGATTGTTAAGGGCAAACTCTGCCAATGGCAAAAAGTCAAGCCAATCATCCTGATCAGCGGACACAAAACACCTCAAGTAAGTCTCCAAGGTCTGATTAGTACGCTCAGTCTGGCCATTAGTCTGAGGATGGAATGCAGACGAAAAAGACAAATCGATACCCATCCTGGCACAGAACGTCCGCCAAAATCTAGACACAAACTGAGTACCCCTGTCAGACACTATATTCTCAGGAATACCATGCAAACGCACCACATTCTGAAAAAATAGAGGAACCAACTCAGAGGAGGAGGGCAATTTGGGTAAAGGTACCAAATGAACCATCTTGGAAAAACGGTCACAAATCACCCAGATGACAGACATCCTACGAGAAACCGGAAGGTCAGAAATAAAGTCCATAGAGATGTGCGTCCAAGGCCTCTTAGGAATAGGCAAGGGCAACAACAACCCACTGGCCCTAGAACAGCAGGGCTTGGCCCGAGCACAAACATCACAAGACTGCACAAACATGCGCACATCTCGAGACAAAGAAGGCCACCAGAAGGACCTAGACACCAAATCCCTGGTGCCAAAAATTCCAGGATGACCTGTCAACGCGGAAGAATGAACCTCCGAGATAACTCTACTGGTCCAATCATCAGGGACAAACAGTCTACCAGGCGGACAGCGATCAGGCCTATCCACCTGAAACTCCTGCAAAGAACGCCGCAGGTCTGGGGAGACAGCTGACAATATCACCCCATCCTTCAGGATGCCGATAGGTTCGGAATCACCAGGCGAGTCAGGCTCAAAACTCCTAGAGAGGGCATCCGCCTTCACATTCTTGGACCCAGGCAGATATGACACCACAAAGTTAAATCGGGAGAAAAACAACGACCAGCGCGCCTGTCTAGGATTCAGACGCCTGGCCGACTCAAGATAAATTAGATTCTTGTGGTCAGTGAGGACCACCACCTGGTGTCTAGCACCCTCAAGCCAATGACGCCACTCCTCAAACGCCCACTTCATGGCCAGAAGTTCCCGATTTCCCACATCATAATTTCGCTCAGCGGGCGAAAACTTTCGGGAGAAAAACGCACATGGTCTCATTACTGAGCAGTCAGGATCTTTCTGCGACAAAACTGCACCTGCTCCGATCTCCGAAGCATCCACCTCAACCTGGAACGGAAGTAACACATCAGGTTGGCGCAACACAGGAGCGGAAGAAAAGCGGCGCTTAAGCTCTTGAAAGGCCTCCACAGCCGCAGAGGACCAATTAGCAACATCAGCACCCTTTTTGGTCAAATCAGTCAAAGGTTTAGCAATGGCAGAAAAACCCGCTATAAATCGGCGATAGAAATTAGCAAAACCCAAGAACTTTTGCAGACTCTTCAAAGAAGTAGGTTGCATCCAATCACAAATAGCCTGGACCTTGACAGGGTCCATCTCCATAGATGAAGGGGAAAAAATATATCCCAAAAAGGAAATTCTCTGAACTCCAAAACTACACTTTGAGCCCTTTACAAAAAGAGAATTAGCTCGCAAAACCTGAAAAACTCTCCTGACCTGTTGAACGTGAGATTCCCAGTCCTCCGAAAAAACAAGAATATCATCCAAATACACAATCATAAACTTATCCAGATATTCACGGAAAATATCGTGCATAAAGGACTGAAAAACGGAAGGAGCATTTGCGAGACCGAAAGGCATTACCAAATACTCAAAATGGCCTTCAGGCGTATTAAATGCGGTCTTCCACTCATCCCCCTGCTTAATCCGCACCAAATTATACGCACCACGTAGATCGATCTTAGTGAACCACTTAGCCCCCTTTATACGAGCAAACAGATCAGTCAGTAAAGGTAACGGATACTGGTATTTAACTGTAATCTTATTCAAAAGTCGATAGTCGATACAAGGTCTCAATGAACCATCCTTTTTACCTACAAAGAAAAATCCTGCCCCTAGTGGAGACAACGAGGGGCGAATATGACCCTTTTCCAAGGATTCTCTGATATACTCCCGCATAGCAGTATGTTCAGGTACAGACAAATTAAACAAGCGACCCTTAGGAAACTTACTACCGGGGATCAATTCAATAGCGCAGTCACACTCTCTGTGGGGAGGGAGAGAATCAACTTTAGGCTCTTGAAAGACATCATAAAAATCTGACAGAAATGCTGGGATCTCAGAGGGAGTAGATGAAGAAATAGGAACCAAAGGTGCATCCCCATGAATACCCCGACATCCCCAGCTCAACACAGACATAGATTTCCAGTCCAAGACGGGATTATGAATCTGTAACCATGGTAATCCAAGCACTAAGACATCATGTAGGTTATATAATACAAGGAAACGAATAATCTCCTGATGGTCTGGGGTAAGACGCATAGTCACTTGTGTCCAATATTGTGGTTTATTGCTAGCCAAAGGTGTAGAATCAATACCCTTCAGGGGAATAGAAACTTCCAACGGCTCCAAATCAAACCCACAACGCTTGGCAAAGGACCAATCCATGAGACTCAGAGCGGCGCCAGAATCCACATAAGCATTCACAGTCACAGATGATAAGGTACAAATCAATGTCACGGACAAAAGAAATTTTGACTGCAAGGTACCTGTAGAAAAAGATTTATCAACCTTTTTATCAACCTTATTTATACGTTTAGAGCATGCTGATATAACATGAGCTGGATCTCCACAGTAGAAGCACAATCCATTTTTGCGCCTGTAATTTTGACGTTCGCCTCTAGACAAAACACGATCGCATTGCATATGCTCCAATGCCTTTTCAGAGGTCACCGCCAAATGGTGCACAGGTCTTTGCTCAGAAGACACCGCCATATGGTGCACAGATCTGCGCTCCCGCAAACGCCGATCAATCTGGATAGCCAATTTCATGGCATCATTCAGACCTGTAGGCACAGGGAACCCCACCATGACATCCTTCACGGCATCAGAGAGACCTTCTCTGAAATTAGCTGCTAAAGCGCACTCATTCCATTTAGTAAGCACCGACCATTTACGGAATTTCTGGCAGTATATCTCAGCTTCATCTTGCCCTTGGGAAAGAGCTATCAAGGCTTTCTCAGCCAAAATCTCCAAATTAGGTTCTTCATAAAGCAACCCCAAAGCCTGAAAAAACGCATCTACATTTAACAACGCAGGATCCCCTGGCGATAATGCAAATGCCCAACTTTGTGGGTCGCCGCGCAGTAGAGAGATAACAATTTTAACTTGTTGAGTCTGATCACCAGCAGAGTGAGATCTCAGAGACAAAAACAATTTGCAATTTTCTCTGAAACTCAAAAACCGGGATCTGTCTCCGGTAAAGTATTCAGGCAGAGGAATCTTAGGTTCAGACATTGGAGCACGTATAACAAAATCTTGTAGGTTCTGTACTTTTGTCGCAAGGTTATTCAAACCCGCAACTAAACTCTGTGGATCCATGTTTCAAATGGGTGTAACCCAAGCATTCAGAGGTTAAGAGGAGAGGAGAAAAAAAAAAGGCTGAAGACTGCAGTTTAAGCAAGGAATACAAATGATCAAACTAAGGTGCACTTTCAAACACAAAAAAAAAAAAAAACCTTTTCTTCTCCTTCCTACTTTAGTGCATATTTTAACACATAGATTTTTTACAGGCCGGCCAAACTGTTATGGTTACCCCAATGACCATGGGAAAAAAATACAAAACGGACTAGCTCTCGGGTGATGGAAACTAAGGTCGACCGTGACCTGAACCTGACCCAACACTTACAGTAGCCGGGGGATGTACCTACGATGCCCTAGACACCACGCGCCAGCCGGAGATCTAACTACCCCTATAAGAGGAATATACAGGCCTACCTTACCTCCAGTGAGGAACCCCAAAAGATGATAGTAGGCCCCCACAGATATTGACGGTGAGTTCAGAGGAAATGACATACGTAGGATGAACAGCAGATTTAGCACAGTGAGGTCCGCTTACTAGATAGCAGAAGGACAGGAAAGAGTTACTTCACGGTCGACCTAAAAATCACTATTCAAAAACACCATCCAGAAATTACTTTAAACTCCAGTGACAACTCATGCCACTGGAGTAGTAATTTTCTGTCCACAAGAGCTTCCAGCACTGAAGAGTCACATTGCAGATAGCTGGACAAAAATAGCAAAACAAGAAACAAAATTCAACTTAGCTGAACTGGAACTTGAGGCAGGTGAATGCAACAGAATGCTACTAGCACATTGTTGGCCGGCATGTGACTAACAGCCAAGCAGCCTTAAATAGGAAACTCCCCAAGAGGGTGGCGACAGGTAATCAGAGATGGAGGAAGGCACATAAGAGACACTACCATAACAGACCACCGGGGGAGCCCACAAACCGAATTCACAACACTTGGCCACCATTTTCCTTAACTGTAAAAAGCTAGCAAAATGTAAAAAAAAATCCTTATGCTCACTTCTTTGGCCCCTCTGACATGTCTGATCATTGTTGCATTTCCAGATCATCATTGGCCACACTGAAATCCCTGGGCTTCGCTCACTAAGCTGAAGCTTCTGGCTTTGCTAGGTCCAGAAGGGTTCTTTGCATGTCAACACAAAAAAGTTTCAGTCAATGTCAAGGTGCTTGCCTTGCACTTGCCTACCGTGCCTAGCAAGGGAGGCCTGAGGATTTCAACACAGTAGACAGTGATTCAAAGAAAATACATGACAGACAGGATGGGTGGCGGTGAGGAGAACCTTGTGTTAAAGTAAAGCAATCATCAAAAAAATGACCTATTGTTTAAATCAAGATTTTGTGTTAAAGGAGTTTTCCACACTCAGACAAGCATATCTCAATCCCTATGTTTTCCCCATGTAAAATAATGACACCTATACTTACTTCACCATTCCAGAAGTGTCGGCAATGGCTCTCCCTGGGATTGTGTGACATTGTTATAGCATGCTATCACTGCAGCCAATTAGAGCTGGCTTCACGCTCCCTGCCCGGACAAATCACATTCATCTGGAGGAAGAGAGCTGTAAAAAAATGAAAATGTACATATGCATATATGTAAAAATAAAAAACATTTTTACAAGCCTGATTTAAATATGACTTTATTTATTATAGCTTCCTTTAAAACGTAACATGTTTAGAGGGAAACAAGTAAGCATACACATCATGTGGGAGCTCAGCTTACATAGGTGTCAAAGAGCTTTTAAATATATTCAGATGGGTAAGGAATTGGCTAAATGACAGGAAACAAAGAGTCATCATAAATGGTACATTCTCTAAATGGGATATAGTCAGCAGTGGGGACAGCAGGGATCTGTGCTAGGACCGATTCTTTTTAACCTCTTTATGAATGACCTTTTGAATGGAATTGAGAGTAAAGTGTCCGTCTTTGCTGGTGACACCAAACTATGTAGGATACTAAAATCTGACTTTGACATTACAATTTTGCAAAACGATCTGGATAAGATGTCTGAATGGGCAAACATGGTCAAATGCGGTTTAAAGTATATAAATGTAGAGTAATGCACCTGGGACGGAGTAGTCCTATTGCTGCATATACATTAAATGGGAGTATACTTGGGACTATAGATCAAGAGAAGGACTATTCTGGTTACAAGTAAGCTGAGCAGCAGTACTCAATGTCAAGCAGCAGCAGCCTCAAAAGCAAACAAGATTTTAGGATGTATAAAAAGAGAGATAAAATCCAGTGATCCCAGCGTATTATTTACCCCTTTATAAATTGCTTGTGAGGCCACATCTAGAATATGGGGTCCAGTTTTGAGCTCCACATTTAAAAAGGACATTCAGAAATTAGAGGCAGTTCAGGCCATGTTCACACTTTGCGGGTTTTACCGCGGATCCGCAGCGTTTCTGCAGCTGCGGATCCGCAGCAGTTTCCATTGCGTTTACATTTACATGTAAACCCTATGGAAACCGCAATCCGCTGTGCACATGCTGTGGGAAAAACCGCGCAGAAACGCAGCGGTTTACATTCCGCAGCATGTCACTTCTTTGTGCAGAATCGCTGCGATTCTGCACACATAGGAATGCATTGATCTGCTTACTTCCCGCATGGGGCAGTGCCCACGATGTGGGAAGTAAGCGGATCATGTGCAGATGGTACCCGGGGTGGAGGAGAGGAGACTCTCCTCCAGGCCCTAGGAACCATATTTGTGTAAAAAAAAAGAATTAAAATAAAAAATAATGATATACTCACCTCTCAGCGCTGCATGCGGCCGTCCGGTCGCAGGGTTGCTGTGCGAGCAGGACCTGCGGTGACATCGCGGTCACATGACTGTGACGTCGCGGTCACATGACCGTGACGTCACGAAGGTCCTTCTCGCACAGCATCTTTGGAACCAGATGCCGCGTGCAGCGCCGAGGAGTGTTGTGAATTCTGCTCTTGGGCTCCCTCCGGTGGTTATAAGTGGTAGCGCTGCTGTCTCTGGATCGCAGCATTCATCAGGTGTGTCCACTTTTTGCAATTCGGACTGGGCTATTTAGTCTTGCTTGACCCTTTAGTCAGTGCCAGTTGTCCATTGTTCCTGGAGGATTCACATCCCTGCCTGGTCTCTCCTGCTTTGCTGATCATTTCAACAAAGATAAGTTCTGGCCTTGATTTTTGCTGTCCACATGCTGTGGGCCTTATTGTTCAGTTCTTTTCCATGTTTTTGTCTTGTCCAGCTTGGTCTGTATAAGGATTTGTTTAGCCAAGCTGGTATCTCTGGAGATGCAGATATACCCTCCATATCTTTAGTTAGATGTGGAGATTTTGTATTTTCTGTGGTGGATATTTTCTAGTGTTTTAATACTGACCGCATAGTACTCTGTCCTATCCTTTCTATTTAGCTAGAAGTGGCCTCCTTTGCTAAATTCTGATTTCAGTCTGTGTATGTTTTTTCCCTCTCCTCTCACAGTCAATATTTGTGGGGGGGCTGTCTATCCTTTGGGGATTTTCTCTGAGGAAAGATAGTTTTCCCTTTTCTATCTCTAGGGGTAATTAGTCCTCCGGCTGTGTCGAGATGTCTAGGGAGTGATAGGTACATTCCACGGCTACTTCTAGTTGCGGTGTTAAGTTCAGGGTCTGCGGTCAGTACAGGTTCCACCTTCTCCAGAGTACGTCTAATGCTGCTCTTAGGCCACCAGATCATAACAGAGGAGATCGGGACATCAGAGGGTGAGGATAAATCATTTTTTTAATTAGTTTTAACATTACTATTGATGCTGCATATTGCTGCATATGCAGCATCAATAGTATAGGAGTAAACCCGCAGCGGAAACCGCAAAACAAACCGCGATAAATCTGCAGGGATAACCGCAGTGGTTTTGCCCTGCAGATTTATCAAATCCGCTGCGGGAAAACCCTCAGAGGACCAGACCTACGTGTGCACATAGCCTCAAAAGTGGGCAACTAGATTATTACAAGGGATGGAAGGCCTCTCATATGACGAGAGATTTAAAAAGTGGGGCTTACTTGGCAAAGGCGTTTCCAACAGCTAAACAGGAAAGGGTTCTTTACAGCTGGAGAAGTCAGAATATGGAATGCCGACCACAAGCGATAGTAATGGCAGACACTATATGAGCTTTTAGAAAAAGAGCTGGATGATTTCCTCAATACACATAACATTGCGGGTTATAGTTAATTAAGTGACAAAAAAGCAATTGGTGTAAAAATGTTGAACTTGATGGACCTGGGTCTTTTTTAACCTATGTAACTATGTCACCCTATTTATGAATGGCTTATATCGGTGGTGAATGCTATGTCTGGCATCTAATGTGCAGAATCTCTCTCCAGGAGAATGAGTCCTTCTTAATGTCAGTGTATGAAAAAATTGAATCTTGTAATGCACTGTTACTTCACCCAATAGATTCACAGAGAGGAAGTTATCTAAATTAATCCTTGGCAGGTTATTCATTTCAGGGATAGGCTCCATTTCTTCAGACCAATTCAGAACTAAAATGTAATATATGTGACACAAAGAAGGGAATTTACTCTGCATTATCATGTAATTAAAATGGGAAACTCCTGTGGGAACTCAGTTTGACATCTAAAGCCCAAAGAGTATGGAGGTGCTCAGCCAAGCAGTCCCACATGGGGAAAAGGCAGTACAGTGTATTCAGTGAAAAAGAAAGACAGCAGCACTCACCAGTGTCCAAAAAAGTTTTTTATTATTTCAAATCTTTCTTAAAACATTTCTGTGGCAGAGAAAGTGGGGAGAGGGGAAGGGTGTAGGTGCAGCAGAGCAGACAATGGCGGTTTTGCGCTGGAGTGCAATTCAACAGGTCAGCTCCATTGCACCTGCCGCCCTCACCCTATCCCCACTCTCTCTGCCACAGAGGTTTTAACTCCTTCACACATAAATAGATATATATATATATATATATATATATATATATATATATGTATATGTTGTGCCTTCCCCTTTGATGTGGACTCCGGTGCTGAGCCCGTGTCTTTTCAGGCACATCACAGCTGATTTGATCATCTGATATGTGCCCGTAACAGTTTCAGGAGGACTTGAGATCAATATCTGACAGCGGCATTTAATATGCACTCTCCAGGATCACATCATAAACCACAGAGGTCTCCCGCAAACCCCGAGTTGTCATGCCAACACAATGGCATTCTCAGAACATTGTATCTGTCCCGAAATGGTATTGGTAAAAGTGTTAGCTCGGCACACAAAAAATAAGCCTTCAACCAGTCCAAGATTAAAAAAAAGACTTAAATAAAAAAGAACCTATACATGTTTGGTGTCTATGAACTCATAATGACCTGTAGAATCATAATGGCAGGTCAATTTTAGCATTTGGTGGGCATGGTAAAAAAAAACCGCCAAAAAACAATTGTGGAATTGCACTTTTTTTGCAATTTCACCGCACTGGGATTTTTTTCTTGCTTTCCAGTATATTATATGGTAAAATCAATACTGTTGTTTAAAAGTACATCTTCTCCTGCAAAAAATCAAGCCCTCACATGGCCATAGTGATGGAAAAATTAAAAAGTTATGGCTCTGGGAAGAAGGGGAGCAAAAAACAAAAACGCAAAAAGTTAAAATGGCAGGGGGTGAAGGGGTTAAGGAAGGAAGATATGAAATAAATAAATCCTTTTTATGGACATTGGTGAGTATCACTAACTTTGTTTTTTACTGGATACACTAAAATGTAATATGTCAAGTCAGACATATCTCACTTGACTTGATAAAGCTGAACCTTTACTTGAAAGGAGTATAGGATTAAAGAAGCACTCCATCAAAGTTTTTATCCTGTTAATATTTTGCAATCATAATATATAGTACTGTGTACTTACAATTGCTGATTCTGCTTTTCTGCTCAGTTAATTATTCTCGTTTCTATTAGCTTTATGACATCATATGATTAAAAATTAACTAGCTGGATCCTTCTAAGCTCTTTGTAGAAACAGGAGGTCAATTATCCCTGTATGAGTCATGAGTCACTGCAAAAGTCCCTGGAAGGGTGAGGAGAGAGCATCTGGGTCAAGAGTTGAATGATTCATGAAGGGAGAAGAGATTTACTATTTCTACAGAGAACAGAGAAAAGAGAATAATTAGCTGGGTAGAAAGGCAAAATGAGCAATTGTAATTACACAATGATCTATAATATGATGATTGCACTATATTAAGAGGATAAAAACTTTGATGGGAGGAGTGCTTCTGTAATTTGTATAACTTTGTCAATCTGTGCATCCATTGAGTGAAGTGAGATCATTTTCTTCTTACACTGACTTATACTTGAACTTGTGCTGGGATTTACATCCGTAGTACAGGTGAACAATAGCGCCTGAAATATGCTTGTCTGAACCTGGCCTAAATTGATGTTGTTTTTGCATAATCTGTGAGGTTTCAATAGTTGAAAACCAATCTGCCTGACTAATATTCTGTAGAGCAGGTACATTATGGAAGGATTTTGTGGGAAAAAGTGCTGTCCGACTTTTCTGAAAAGTCAAAATACTGCAATGAAATACAATGTTATCATTTTTGGATCATCTGTTTTAGTTCCATGGTAAAAAAAACTTCCTTAAGTTTTGAATGTCGCGTATCACCCCTACTCTGGAACCCTCTACCACAACACATCAGACTCTCACCTACCATCGAAACCTTCAAAAAGAGCCTGAAGACCCATCTCTTCCGACAAGCCTACAACCTGCAGTAACCACCGATCAACCAAACCGCTGCATGACCAGCTCTATCCTCACCTACTGTATCCTCACCCATCCCTTGTAGATTGTGAGCCTTCGCGGGCAGTGTCCTCTCTCCTCCTGTACCAGTTATGACTTGTATTGTTTAAGAATATTGTACTTGTTTTTATTATGTATACCCCTCCTCACATGTAAAGCGCCATGGAATAAATGGCGCTATAACAATAAATAATAATAATAATAATAATGTCGTCTTCATGGTATAATCTTCTATTCTCTTCTCCATTCTTTTTTGATGAAATTTAAGAGGTTAATCCGGCTATGTGCATTAACTTCTGCAACTGCAATGGAGAAACGCAACTGTTCACACATTTAAATGAACGTTTGTATTTAGTGCTCACTAGAGAGAGACAACGTTAGCAGATGGCGACGTAAGTGGAAGTACTGCTCTAGCAATAAGGAAATCAGCTGGAGCCCACAGGAGGCACAGTGGTCTTGGCAGTGGAGGGAACTTGCATTCCACAGTGAATGGTCTCAGAAGTGAGATAATTGCATTGGAAATACTAATGAATTCATAAGGTAAAAGCATACCTGACAAAGGATAAAACTAGAAAAAGAGTTTTAACAAGATGCGTTATTACTCCATAGATCTCTGTTTTAGGAAATACTTATATTTAATTACTATACATATATTTATTATATTTATTTGCTAATTCTAATACCTATAGTTAATGCTTTGATTTCATTAATACTTCATTGTAAAGCGCTGCGTAATATGTTGGCGCTATATCAATAAAATTATTTAGTATTATTTACCATGGGATAACAAGTGTGGAACATCTTCACTAATAATTCTGCATTTTGCCAGTTATCTGTTTTTCCTTATGAATAATTAAGAATAAATTGACAATTGATTGTGATTCTTCTTTTCGCAAAAAATGACATGTCCTTGCAAAATCTAGAAATTTTGGCACTGATTGTACAGTGCCAGTAATGTATGGATAGCACCTCTCACCAGAGTGGTCACACTGCCACCACTGCACTTCTCCTCTACATTCTACCATCTGATGTTTGAGAAAGGTTGTGTAATGTCACTGACACATTGCGTTTTTGGATGGCCTATCAATAGACAGAAAGCTTATGCTTTGCAGTTTGAAAATAGTGCCGAAAATAGTTGTTTGAACATGAATTTTCAAGGCTTGCCACAGGTTCTCATAGGGATTTAGGTCGAGACTGTGAATGGACCATTCAGGCACATAAATATTCTTTGATCTCAACCATTTCATTGTAGGTCTGGCAGTATGTTTAGGTTTGCTGTCTTGCTGAAAGGTGAATCTAAGCCCCAAGCTCAAGTCTTTTGCTGCTGCTAACATGTTTTCCTCTAGGATTGCCCTATATTTAGCTCCATTGATCTTCCCATAAATTTCCTTTCCATGTTGAAGAAAAACATCCCCACAGCATGATACTGCCACCACCATGCTTGATGGTGGGGATGGTGTTTTCAGAGTGATATGCCATGTTAATTTTTCAGCACACAAAGAATTTTGCATTAAGCCCAAAACATTCTACATTGGTCCCATCTGACCAAAGCACCTTCTTCCACATGTTAGCTGTGTCCAATACTTGGCTTTTAGCTAAATAGAAATGGGACTTCTTATGGCTGGCTTTCAAATATGTCTTTCTTCTTGCCACTTTTCCATAAACATGAGATTTGTGGAGTATATGACTAATAGTTGTCCTGCTGACAGATTCTCCCACCTGAGCTATGTGTCTCTGCAATTCCTCCAGAGTGACCGTGGGCCTCTTGACTGCATCTATAATTACTGCTTTACTTCCTTGGGATTTCCATTTATGTGATAGGCTGTGTCTTGGTAGATTTGCAGTTATGTTATATTCATTCCATTTTCGGATGATGGATTGAGCAGTGTTCAATGATATTTCCAGAGCTTGGGATATTGTTATACCATAACCCTGCTTTACTCCTCTCCATAACTTTATCCCTGGCCTGTCTAGTGTGCTCTTTGGTTTTCATGATGCTGTTTCATCCCTAATGCTCTCAAACAAACCTCTGAGGCCTTTACAGAACAGCTGTTATATGGAGAATAAATCACACACAGTTGGGCTCAATTTATTACTTATACAACTTCTGGAGGTAAATGCTCCATCTGGATTTTATTTAGGGGTGTCAGGCTGCAGGGGCTAAATACAAATGCACATCACAATTTTTAGATTTATATTTTTTAAATAATTAGAAAACCATGCATAATTTCCTTGATACGTCATAAATACTTGCTACTTTGTGTTAATATATAGCTTAAACTCCCAATAAAATACATTGAAGTTTGTGGGTGTATTGTGAAAAAATGTTAAAAAAATTCATGGGGTATGAATTCTTTTTTAAGACACTGTAAGAGCCTCAAAAAAGTGACAAATTTTACAAAAGAAAGATAAAGTTCTTGATTAAACCAAGCTGTTACACCTTTTGTATTATGCCTTTTTTATATTGTGAGGTTAAAAGTTTTGAAAAGTCACATCATTTTGTGGCAATACGAGGCTGCACTAAAAGTTTGTAACTTTTGGGTGTGCATACACATCACTATCCCACTGCAAAGTCCAGCTCTGATTGGTCTTATTTGGTCTGGTGCAGCCTCTTCTTCTGTCCAGAGTGGTGTCTTCTTCAGGTTCTAAGCATCTTCGGAGCTGATTAAGTTGATTGCAGTAGAGGCGGGGAACGGTTAAGTCTAATTTAATTTTATTTTGATCACCTATATTTTTTATGGTCTGGGGTCTGGAAAGGCCAAGAGCCATAATAATTCACATTTTATTTGCATTCCATACATTTGATGAAAAATGAAATTTTATCTAATTTAATCTAATTTGAGCAAATATGGCAAATACTAATTTTGGCAGATCTGCTCATCCTTAGTGACTTACTTATGCTACGGTCCCTTTTAGTATTTCTCTAAAATGTTCTTTGAAGTAGAGCTTTCCTTTAATCTGTTCAAGTCTGCTAACGCTGAAGAGGTAAGAAGAAATTTTGTTTTGCTGAGAATTCTAAACTCACTGGAATAAAAAGGAATAAAGGACCACAATAGAAGTAAAAAAAAAAGCTAAGCAATACATAGTACTATGACTGCAATAGGGGAAAGCTCTAACATGGCTCTTTTAATTCTCCTTTTGTACTTCCTTCTTAAAATATGTTTAACAGATAATACTGAGAGAGCTTTTCTTTCATATAAAGCACTGCCCTTTAAAAGCATTCTGCTAACATCTAGAAGGTGCATGTTAGAAACGCAGTAGTTTAATCAATTCCTCACTGAGCCGTGCTGACCTAAGATTTAAAGGGCAAATTGGGGCACTCATAATTGCAGTCAAGCTGCATTGGCCTCAAAAGAAAGGTCATCTATCTGCTTGTGCTCACAGTAGAAATCTATTAATGAATGCTGGTGCATGTCTGATGTGTTATAAACAGACATTGCATATTTAGGTTCTCTCATTATGAGCGAGGAACTGCTGGAGAAGAACATGCACATGGGACATTTTGATGGATGGGTGTCATTGCATAAATGAAAGCTTTGAATCAGAAATGTATAGTATGAGCAGTTATTCTATTCCATTTGTAAAATACCAAGAAAAACTATTTCCTGGTAGTGAGGAGTGCGCAGAATTTCAAAACAATGTTAATATCGACTATTTCCTCCAAAGAGAGAATGCCTTAAGATTTGAATAAACCTTCCAACTCATGTCCTTGGAAGTGTCAGCACTGACCTTTACAACTTAGCGTAATATTTGATTCTATGTGAAATAGATAAATATCGACCCTATGTTTCTTTTCTATTTTTGCTATTGAGATATTACCAATAATCTATACATAAGGGAATATGTGTTTAAAGAGTACCTGCCATTTATTTTATATTTTTTAAGCATTATCTACTAACTCTTTGTTATGATAGTGTAGCAACTTACTTGAGAAAATAGATAACACACTAAAAACTGAAATTGACCCTGCCGATTCCTGTACAGACTAGAGATCCTGACCCTATAAACCCTAGTGGTTTCTATGTGATCCGTGATAGCTCTAACCACAGACTAGATTATAGCAACTCAGACCTATGCTGTCAGAAAGGCCACCTCATGTTCCTCCTAAAGAACTGGAGGGCAGAGTACAAATTCCATACAGAAGGAAAAGTGTGCTGAAAGAGATACTAGAGTGCTTAAAACAAACCACGAAAAACAAAATAAAGGATTAAAGGGAACCTGTCACCCCCAAAATCGATGGTGAGGTAAGCTCACCGTCATCAGGGGCTTATCTACAGCATTCTGTAATGCTGTAGATAAGCCGCCGATGTAACCTGAAAGAGGAGAAAAAGACATTAGATTATACTCACCCGGGGCGGTCCCGCTCTGGGCGTCTCAGGTCCGGTACAGCACCTCCCATCTTCATTCCATGACGTCCTCTTCTGGTATTCGTGCCGCTGCTCCAGCGCAGGCATACTTTGTCTGCCCTGTTGAGGGCAGAGCAAAGTACTGCAGTGCGCAGGCGCCGGTAAGGTCAGGGAGGCCTGGCACCTGTGCACTGCAGTACTTTGCTCTGCCCTCAACAGGGCAGACAAAGTACGCCTGCGATGGTGCCGCGGCATGAAGACCAGAAGAGGACGTCATGGAATTAAGATAGGAGGCGACGGAGCGGACCTGAGACACCCATCGGACCGGACCGCAGTGGGACCGCCCCTTGGTCAGCATAATCTAACCTCTTTTTCTCCTCTTTCAGGTAACATCGGGGCTTATCTACAGCATTACAGAATGCTGTAGATAAGCCCCTGATGAGGGTGAGCTTACCTCACCATCGATTTTGGGGGTGACAGGTTCCC